>NW_026896202.1:0-20696 GCF_033153095.1 Gastrolobium bilobum
GTGAAAAGAAATTCAAACATACATATTTTGTTCGCTGTATTGAAAATAAGTAAGTTTTCAAGACATCCTCTAGTGTGAACAGAAAGCTGAGATTTAAGGAGAATGCGACAGCTCAGCTAATTTTCAAAAGTTTTTTTTACATTAAAACGGAAAGAATCCTCTAGTGTGAACAGAAATTCAAACATACATATTTTGTTCACTACATCGAAAATAATTAAGTTTTCAAGACATCCACTAGTGTGAACAGAAAGCTGAGATTCAAGGAGAATGCGACACCTCAGCTAATTTTCAAAAGTTTTTTTACATTAGAACGGAAAGAATCCTCTAGTGTGAACAGAAAATCAAACATACATATTTTGTTCACTATATCGAAAATAAGTAAGTTTTCAAGACATCCTCTTGTGTGAACAGAAAGCTGAGATTTAAGGAGAATGCGACACTTCAGCTAATTTTCAAAAGTTTTTTTTACATTAAAACGGAAAGAATCCTCTAGTGTGAAAAGAAATTCAAACATACATATTTTGTTCGCTGTATTGAAAATAAGTAAGTTTTCAAGACATCCTCTAGTGTGAACAGAAAGCTGAGATTTAAGGAGAATGCGACAGCTCAGCTAATTTTCAAAAGTTTTTTTTACATTAAAACGAAAAGAATCCTCTAGTGTGAACAGAAATTCAAACATACATATTTTGTTCACTACATGGAAAAGAAGTAAGTTTTCAAGACATCCTCTAGTGTGAACAGAAAGCTGAGATTTATGGTGAATGTGACACCTCAGCTAATTTTCAAAAGTTTTTTTACATTAGAACGGAAAGAATCCTCTAGTGTGAACAGAAAATCAAACATACATATTTTGTTCACTACATCGAAAATAAGTAAGTTTTCAAGACATCCACTAGGGTGAACAGAAAGCTGAGATTCAAGGAGAATGCGACACCTCAGCTAATTTTCAAAAGTTTTTTTTACATTAAAACGGAAAGAATCCTCTAGTGTGAACAGAAAATCAAACATACATATTTTGTTCACTAGATCGAAAATAAGTAAGTTTTCAAGACATCCTCCAGTGTGAACAGAAAGCTGAGATTTAAGGAGAATGCGACACTTCAGCTAATTTTCAAAAGTTTTTTTTACATTAAAACGGAAAGAATCCTCTAGTGTGAAAAGAAATTCAAACATACATATTTTGTTCGCTGTATTGAAAATAAGTAAGTTTTCAAGACATCCTCTAGTGTGAACAGAAAGCTGAGATTTAAGGAGAATGCGACAGCTCAGCTAATTTTCAAAAGTTTTTTTTACATTAAAACGGAAAGAATCCTCTTGGGTGAACAGAAATTCAAACATACATATTTTGTTCACTACATCGAAAATAAGTAAGTTTTCAAGACATCCACTAGTGTGAACAGAAAGCTGAGATTCAAGGAGAATGCGACACCTCAGCTAATTTTCAAAAGTTTTTTTACATTAGAACGGAAAGAATCCTCTAGTGTGAACAGAAAATCAAACATACATATTTTGTTCACTAGATCGAAAATAAGTAAGTTTTCAAGACATCCTCTAGTGTGAACAGAAAGCTGCGATTTAAGGAGAATGCGACACTTCAGCTAATTTTCAAAAGTTTTTTTTACATTAAAACGGAAAGAATCCTCTAGTGTGAAAAGAAATTCAAACATACATATTTTGTTCGCTGTATTGAAAATAAGTAAGTTTTCAAGACATCCTCTAGTGTGAACAGAAAGCTGAGATTTAAGGAGAATGCGACAGCTCAGCTAATTTTCAAAAGTTTTTTTTACATTAAAACGGAAAGAATTCTCTAGTGTGAACAGAAATTCAAACATACATATTTTGTTCACTACATGGAAAAGAAGTAAGTTTTCAAGACATCCTCTAGTGTGAACAGAAAGCTGAGATTTAAGGTGAATGTGACACCTCAGCTAATTTTCAAAAGTTTTTTTTACATTAAAACGGAAAGAATCCTCTAGTGTGAACAGAAATTCAAACATACATATTTTGTTCACTACATGGAAAAGAAGTAAGTTTTCAAGACATCCTCTAGTGTGAACAGAAAGCTGAGATTTATGGTGAATGTGACACCTCAGCTAATTTTCAAAAGTTTTTTTACATTAGAACGGAAAGAATCCTCTAGTGTGAACAGAAAATCAAACATACATATTTTGTTCACTACATCGAAAATAAGTAAGTTTTCAAGACATCCACTAGGGTGAACAGAAAGCTGAGATTCAAGGAGAATGCGACACCTCAGCTAATTTTCAAAAGTTTTTTTTACATTAAAACGGAAAGAATCCTCTAGTGTGAACAGAAAATCAAACATACATATTTTGTTCACTAGATCGAAAATAAGTAAGTTTTCAAGACATCCTCTAGTGTGAACAGAAAGCTGAGATTTAAGGAGAATGCGACACTTCAGCTAATTTTCAAAAGTTTTTTTTACATTAAAACGGAAAGAATCCTCTAGTGTGAAAAGAAATTCAAACATACATATTTTGTTCGCTGTATTGAAAATAAGTAAGTTTTCAAGACATCCTCTAGTGTGAACAGAAAGCTGAGATTTAAGGAGAATGCGACAGCTCAGCTAATTTTCAAAAGTTTTTTTTACATTAAAACGGAAAGAATCCTCTAGTGTGAACAGAAATTCAAACATACATATTTTGTTCACTACATGGAAAAGAAGTAAGTTTTCAAGACATCCTCTAGTGTGAACAGAAAGCTGAGATTTATGGTGAATGTGACACCTCAGCTAATTTTCAAAAGTTTTTTTACATTAGAACGGAAAGAATCCTCTAGTGTGAACAGAAAATCAAACATACATATTTTGTTCACTACATCGAAAATAAGTAAGTTTTCAAGACATCCACTAGGGTGAACAGAAAGCTGAGATTCAAGGAGAATGCGACACCTCAGCTAATTTTCAAAAGTTTTTTTTACATTAAAACGGAAAGAATCCTCTAGTGTGAACAGAAAATCAAACATACATATTTTGTTCACTAGATCGAAAATAAGTAAGTTTTCAAGACATCCTCCAGTGTGAACAGAAAGCTGAGATTTAAGGAGAATGCGACACTTCAGCTAATTTTCAAAAGTTTTTTTTACATTAAAACGGAAAGAATCCTCTAGTGTGAAAAGAAATTCAAACATACATATTTTGTTCGCTGTATTGAAAATAAGTAAGTTTTTAAGACATCCTCTAGTGTGAACAGAAAGCTGAGATTTAAGGAGAATGCGACAGCTCAGCTAATTTTCAAAAGTTTTTTTTACATTAAAACGGAAAGAATCCTCTAGTGTGAACAGAAATTCAAACATACATATTTTGTTCACTTCATCGAAAATAAGTAAGTTTTCAAGACATCCACTAGTGTGAACAGAAAGCTGAGATTCAAGGAGAATGCGACACCTCAGCTAATTTTCAAAAGTTTTTTTACATTAGAACGGAAAGAATCCTCGAGTGTGAACAGAAAATCAAACATACATATTTTGTTCACTATATCGAAAATAAGTAAGTTTTCAAGACATCCTCTAGTGTGAACAGAAAGCTGAGATTTAAGGAGAATGCGACACTTCAGCTAATTTTCAAAAGTTTTTTTTACATTAAAACGGAAAGAATCCTCTAGTGTGAAAAGAAATTCAAACATACATATTTTGTTCGCTGTATTGAAAATAAGTAAGTTTTCAAGACATCCTCTAGTGTGAACAGAAAGCTGAGATTTAAGGAGAATGCGACAGCTCAGCTAATTTTCAAAAGTTTTTTTTACATTAAAACGGAAAGAATTCTCTAGTGTGAACAGAAATTCAAACATACATATTTTGTTCACTACATGGAAAAGAAGTAAGTTTTCAAGACATCCTCTAGTGTGAACAGAAAGCTGAGATTTAAGGTGAATGTGACACCTCAGCTAATTTTCAAAAGTTTTTTTTACATTAAAACGGAAAGAATCCTCTAGTGTGAACAGAAATTCAAACATACATATTTTGTTCACTACATGGAAAAGAAGTAAGTTTTCAAGACATCCTCTAGTGTGAACAGAAAGCTGAGATTTATGGTGAATGTGACACCTCAGCTAATTTTCAAAAGTTTTTTTACATTAGAACGGAAAGAATCCTCTAGTGTAAACAGAAAATCAAACATACATATTTTGTTCACTACATCGAAAATAAGTAAGTTTTCAAGACATCCACTAGGGTGAACAGAAAGCTGAGATTCAAGGAGAATGCGACACCTCAGCTAATTTTCAAAAGTTTTTTTTACATTAAAACGGAAAGAATCCTCTAGTGTGAACAGAAAATCAAACATACATATTTTGTTCACTAGATCGAAAATAAGTAAGTTTTCAAGACATCCTCTAGTGTGAACAGAAAGCTGAGATTTAAGGAGAATGCGACACTTCAGCTAATTTTCAAAAGTTTTTTTTACATTAAAACGGAAAGAATCCTCTAGTGTGAAAAGAAATTCAAACATACATATTTTGTTCGTTGTATTGAAAATAAGTAAGTTTTCAAGACATCCTCTAGTGTGAACAGAAAGCTGAGATTTAAGGAGAATGCGACAGCTCAGCTAATTTTCAAAAGTTTTTTTTACATTAAAACGGAAAGAATCCTCTAGTGTGAACAGAAATTCAAACATACATATTTTGTTCACTACATGGAAAAGAAGTAAGTTTTCAAGACATCCTCTAGTGTGAACAGAAAGCTGAGATTTATGGTGAATGTGACACCTCAGCTAATTTTCAAAAGTTTTTTTACATTAGAACGGAAAGAATCCTCTAGTGTAAACAGAAAATCAAACATACATATTTTGTTCACTACATCGAAAATAAGTAAGTTTTCAAGACATCCACTAGGGTGAACAGAAAGCTGAGATTCAAGGAGAATGCGACACCTCAGCTAATTTTCAAAAGTTTTTTTACATTAGAACGGAAAGAATCCTCTAGTGTGAACAGAAAATCAAACATACATATTTTGGTCACTATATCGAAAATAAGTAAGTTTTCAAGACATCCTCTTGTGTGAACAGAAAGCTGAGATTTAAGGAGAATGCGACACTTCAGCTAATTTTCAAAAGTTTTTTTTACATTAAAACGGAAAGAATCCTCTAGTGTGAAAAGAAATTCAAACATACATATTTTGTTCGCTGTATTGAAAATAAGTAAGTTTTCAAGACATCCTCTAGTGTGAACAGAAAGCTGAGATTTAAGGAGAATGCGACAGCTCAGCTAATTTTCAAAAGTTTTTTTTACATTAAAACGGAAAGAATCCTCTAGTGTGAACAGAAATTCAAACATACATATTTTGTTCACTACATGGAAAAGAAGTAAGTTTTCAAGACATCCTCTAGTGTGAACAGAAAGCTGAGATTTAAGGTGAATGTGACACCTCAGCTAATTTTCAAAAGTTTTTTTACATTAGAACGGAAAGAATCCTCTAGTGTGAACAGAAAATCAAACATACATATTTTGTTCACTAAAACGAAAATAAGTAAGTTTTCAAGACATCCTCTAGCGTGAACAGAAAGCTGAGATTTAAGGAGAATGCGACAGCTCAGCTAATTTTCAAAAGTTTTTTTTACATTAAAACGGAAAGAATCCTCTTGGGTGAACAGAAATTCAAACATACATATTTTGTTCACTTCATCGAAAATAAGTAAGTTTTCAAGACATCCACTAGTGTGAACAGAAAGCTGAGATTCAAGGAGAATGCGACACCTCAGCTAATTTTCAAAAGTTTTTTTTACTTTAAAACGGAAAGAATCCTCTAGCGTGAACAGAAAATCAAACATACATATTTTGTTCACCTGATCGAAAATAAGTAAGTTTTCAAGACATCCTCTAGTGTGAACAGAAAGCTGAGATTTAAGGAGAATGCGACAGCTCAGCTAATTTTCAAAAGTTTTTTTTACATTAAAACGGAAAGAATCCTCTTGGGTGAACAGAAATTCAAACATACATATTTTGTTCACTTCATCGAAAATAAGTAAGTTTTCAAGACATCCACTAGTGTGAACAGAAAGCTGAGATTCAAGGAGAATGCGACACCTCAGCTAATTTTCAAAAGTTTTTTTACATTAGAACGGAAAGAATCCTCGAGTGTGAACAGAAAATCAAACATACATATTTTGTTCACTATATCGAAAATAAGTAAGTTTTCAAGACATCCACTAGGATGAATAGAAAGCTGAGATTTAAGTAGAATGCGACAGCTCAGCTAATTTTCAAAAGTTTTTTTTACATTAAAACGGAAAGAATCCTCTTGGGTGAACAGAAATTCAAACATACATATTCTGTTCACTTCATCGAAAATAAGTAAGTTTTCAAGACATCCACTAGTGTGAACAGAAAGCTGAGATTCAAGGAGAATGCGACACCTCAGCTAATTTTCAAAAGTTTTTTTTACATTAAAACGGAAAGAATCCTCTAGCGTGAACAGAAAATCAAACATACATATTTTGTTCCCTAGATCGAAAATAAGTAAGTTTTCAAGACATCCTCTAGTGTGAACAGAAAGCTGAGATTTAAGGAGAATGCGACAGCTCAGCTAATTTTCAAAAGTTTTTTTTACATTAAAACGGAAAGAATTCTCTAGTGTGAACAGAAATTCAAACATACATATCATTTTTGTTCATTACATGGAAAAGAAGTAAGTTTTCAAGACATCCTCTAGTGTGAACAGAAAGCTGAGATTTAAGGTGAATGTGACACCTCAGCTAATTTTCAAAAGTTTTTTTTACATTAAAACGGAAAGAATCCTCTAGTGTGAACAGAAATTCAAACATACATATTTTGTTCACTACATGGAAAAGAAGTAAGTTTTCAAGACATCCTCTAGTGTGAACAGAAAGCTGAGATTTATGGTGAATGTGACACCTCAGCTAATTTTCAAAAGTTTTTTTACATTAAAACGGAAAGAATCCTCTAGTGTAAACAGAAATTCAAACATACATATTCTGTTCACTATATCGTAAATAAGTAAGTTTTCAAGAAACTAGTGTAAACAGAAAATCAAACATACATATTTTGTTCACTACATCGAAAATAAGTAAGTTTTCAAGACATCCACTAGGGTGAACAGAAAGCTGAGATTCAAGGAGAATGCGACACCTCAGCTAATTTTCAAAAGTTTTTTTTACATTAAAACGGAAAGAATCCTCTAGTGTGAACAGAAAATCAAACATACATATTTTGTTCACTAGATCGAAAATAAGTAAGTTTTCAAGACATCCTCTAGTGTGAACAGAAAGCTGAGATTTAAGGAGAATGTGACACTTCAGCTAATTTTCAAAAGTTTTTTTTACATTAAAACGGAAAGAATCCTCTAGTGTGAAAAGAAATTCAAACATACATATTTTGTTCGTTGTATTGAAAATAAGTAAGTTTTCAAGACATCCTCTAGTGTGAACAGAAAGCTGAGATTTAAGGAGAATGCGACAGCTCAGCTAATTTTCAAAAGTTTTTTTTACATTAAAACGGAAAGAATCCTCTAGTGTGAACAGAAATTCAAACATACATATTTTGTTCACTACATGGAAAAGAAGTAAGTTTTCAAGACATCTTCTAGTGTGAACAGAAAGCTGAGATTTATGGTGAATGTGACACCTCAGCTAATTTTCAAAAGTTTTTTTACATTAGAACGGAAAGAATCCTCTAGTGTAAACAGAAAATCAAACATACATATTTTGTTCACTACATCGAAAATAAGTAAGTTTTCAAGACATCCACTAGGGTGAACAGAAAGCTGAGATTCAAGGAGAATGCGACACCTCAGCTAATTTTCAAAAGTTTTTTTACATTAGAACGGAAAGAATCCTCTAGTGTGAACAGAAAATCAAACATACATATTTTGGTCACTATATCGAAAATAAGTAAGTTTTCAAGACATCCTCTTGTGTGAACAGAAAGCTGAGATTTAAGGAGAATGCGACACTTCAGCTAATTTTCAAAAGTTTTTTTTACATTAAAACGGAAAGAATCCTCTAGTGTGAAAAGAAATTCAAACATACATATTTTGTTCGCTGTATTGAAAATAAGTAAGTTTTCAAGACATCCTCTAGTGTGAACAGAAAGCTGAGATTTAAGGAGAATGCGACAGCTCAGCTAATTTTCAAAAGTTTTTTTTACATTAAAACGGAAAGAATCCTCTAGTGTGAACAGAAATTCAAACATACATATTTTGTTCACTACATGGAAAAGAAGTAAGTTTTCAAGACATCCTCTAGTGTGAACAGAAAGCTGAGATTTAAGGTGAATGTGACACCTCAGCTAATTTTCAAAAGTTTTTTTACATTAGAACGGAAAGAATCCTCTAGTGTGAACAGAAAATCAAACATACATATTTTGTTCACTAAAACGAAAATAAGTAAGTTTTCAAGACATCCACTAGGGTGAATAGAAAGCTGAGATTTAAGGAGAATGCGACAGCTCAGCTAATTTTCAAAAGTTTTTTTTACATTAAAACGGAAAGAATCCTCTTGGGTGAACAGAAATTCAAACATACATATTTTGTTCACTTCATCGAAAATAAGTAAGTTTTCAAGACATCCACTAGTGTGAACAGAAAGCTGAGATTCAAGGAGAATGCGACACCTCAGCTAATTTTCAAAAGTTTTTTTTACTTTAAAACGGAAAGAATCCTCTAGCGTGAACAGAAAATCAAACATACATATTTTGTTCACCTGATCGAAAATAAGTAAGTTTTCAAGACATCCTCTAGTGTGAACAGAAAGCTGAGATTTAAGGAGAATGCGACAGCTAAGCTAATTTTCAAAAGTTTTTTTTACATTAAAACGGAAAGAATCCTCTTGGGTGAACAGAAATTCAAACATACATATTTTGTTCACTTCATCGAAAATAAGTAAGTTTTCAAGACATCCACTAGTGTGAACAGAAAGCTGAGATTCAAGGAGAATGCGACACCTCAGCTAATTTTCAAAAGTTTTTTTACATTAGAACGGAAAGAATCCTCGAGTGTGAACAGAAAATCAAACATACATATTTTGTTCACTATATCGAAAATAAGTAAGTTTTCAAGACATCCACTAGGATGAATAGAAAGCTGAGATTTAAGGAGAATGCGACAGCTCAGCTAATTTTCAAAAGTTTTTTTTACATTAAAACGGAAAGAATCCTCTTGGGTGAACAGAAATTCAAACATACATATTTTGTTCACTTCATCGAAAATAAGTAAGTTTTCAAGACATCCACTAGTGTGAACAGAAAGCTGAGATTCAAGGAGAATGCGACACCTCAGCTAATTTTCAAAAGTTTTTTTTACATTAAAACGGAAAGAATCCTCTAGCGTGAACAGAAAATCAAACATACATATTTTGTTCCCTAGATCGAAAATAAGTAAGTTTTCAAGACATCCTCTAGTGTGAACAGAAAGCTGAGATTTAAGGAGATGCGACAGCTCAGCTAATTTTCAAAAGTTTTTTTTACATTAAAACGGAAAGAATCCTCTTGGGTGAACAGAAATTCAAACATACATATTTTGTTCACTTCATCGAAAATAAGTAAGTTTTCAAGACATCCACTAGTGTGAACAGAAAGCTGAGATTCAAGGAGAATGCGACACCTCAGCTAATTTTCAAAAGTTTTTTTTACATTAAAACGGAAAGAATCCTCTAGTGTGAACAGAAATTCAAACATACATATTTTGTTCACTACATGGAAAAGAAGTAAGTTTTCAAGACATCCTCTAGTGTGAACAGAAAGCTGAGATTTAAGGTGAATGTGACACCTCAGCTAATTTTCAAAAGTTTTTTTACATTAGAACAGAAAGAATCCTCTAGTGTGAACAGAAAATCAAACATACATATTTTGTTCACTAAATCGAAAATAAGTAAGTTTTCAAGACATCCACTAGGGTGAATAGAAAGCTGAGATTCAAGGAGAATGCGACACCTCAGCTAATTTTCAAAAGTTTTTTTTACATTAAAACGGAAAGAATCCTCTAGCGTGAACAGAAAATCAAACATACATATTTTGTTCACTAGATCGAAAATAAGTAAGTTTTCAAGACATCCTCTAGTGTGAACAGAAAGCTGAGATTTAAGGAGAATGCGACACTTCAGCTAATTTTCAAAAGTTTTTTTTACATTAAAACGGAAAGAATCCTCTAGTGTGAAAAGAAATTCAAACATACATATTTTGTTCGCTGTATTGAAAATAAGTAAGTTTTCAAGACATCCTCTAGTGTGAACAGAAAGCTGAGATTTAAGGAGAATGCGACAGCTCAGCTAATTTTCAAAAGTTTTTTTTACATTAAAACGGAAAGAATCCTCTAGTGTGAACAGAAATTCAAACATACATATTTTGTTCACTACATGGAAAAGAAGTAAGTTTTCAAGACATCCTCTAGTGTGAACAGAAAGCTGAGATTTAAGGTGAATGTGACACCTCAGCTAATTTTCAAAAGTTTTTTTACATTAGAACGGAAAGAATCCTCTAGTGTGAACAGAAAATCAAACATACATATTTTGTTCACTAAATCGAAAATAAGTAAGTTTTCAAGACATCCACTAGGGTGAATAGAAAGCTGAGATTTAAGGAGAATGCGACAGCTCAGCTAATTTTCAAAAGTTTTTTTTACATTAAAACGGAAAGAATCCTCTTGGGTGAACAGAAATTCAAACATACATATTTTGTTCACTTCATCGAAAATAAGTAAGTTTTCAAGACATCCACTAGTGTGAACAGAAAGCTGAGATTCAAGGAGAATGCGACACCTCAGCTAATTTTCAAAAGTTTTTTTTACATTAAAACGGAAAGAATCCTCTAGCGTGAACAGAAAATCAAACATACATATTTTGTTCCCTAGATCGAAAATAAGTAAGTTTTCAAGACATCCTCTAGTGTGAACAGAAAGCTGAGATTTAAGGAGAATGCGACAGCTCAGCTAATTTTCAAAAGTTTTTTTTACATTAAAACGGAAAGAATCCTCTTGGGTGAACAGAAATTCAAACATACATATTTTGTTCACTTCATCGAAAATAAGTAAGTTTTCAAGACATCCACTAGTGTGAACAGAAAGCTGAGATTCAAGGAGAATGCGACACCTCAGCTAATTTTCAAAAGTTTTTTTACATTAGAACGGAAAGAATCCTCGAGTGTGAACAGAAAATCAAACATACATATTTTGTTCACTATATCGAAAATAAGTAAGTTTTCAAGACATCCTCTAGTGTGAACAGAAAGCTGAGATTTAAGGAGAATGCGACACTTCAGCTAATTTTCAAAAGTTTTTTTTACATTAAAACGGAAAGAATCCTCTAGTGTGAAAAGAAATTCAAACATACATATTTTGTTCGCTGTATTGAAAATAAGTAAGTTTTCAAGACATCCTCTAGTGTGAACAGAAAGCTGAGATTTAAGGAGAATGCGACAGCTCAGCTAATTTTCAAAAGTTTTTTTTACATTAAAACGGAAAGAATTCTCTAGTGTGAACAGAAATTCAAAAATACATATTTTGTTCACTACATGGAAAAGAAGTAAGTTTTCAAGACATCCTCTAGTGTGAACAGAAAGCTGAGATTTAAGGTGAATGTGACACCTCAGCTAATTTTCAAAAGTTTTTTTTACATTAAAACGGAAAGAATCCTCTAGTGTGAACAGAAATTCAAACATACATATTTTGTTCACTACATGGAAAAGAAGTAAGTTTTCAAGACATCCTCTAGTGTGAACAGAAAGCTGAGATTCAAGGAGAATGCGACACCTCAGCTAATTTTCAAAAGTTTTTTTTACATTAGAACGGAAAGAATCCTCTAGCGTGAACAGAAAATCAAACATACATATTTTGTTCACTACATCGAAAATAAGTAAGTTTTCAAGACATCCACTAGGGTGAACAGAAAGCTGAGATTCAAGGAGAATGCGACACCTCAGCTAATTTTCAAAAGTTTTTTTACATTAAAACGGAAAGAATCCTCTAGTGTGAACAGAAAATCAAACATACATATTTTGTTCACTAGATCGAAAATAAGTAAGTTTTCAAGACATCCTCTAGTGTGAACAGAAAGCTGAGATTTAAGGAGAATGCGACACTTCAGCTAATTTTCAAAAGTTTTTTTTACATTAAAACGGAAAGAATCCTCTAGTGTGAACAGAAATTCAAACATACATATTTTGTTCACTACATGGAAAAGAAGTAAGTTTTCAAGACATCCTCTAGTGTGAACAGAAAGCTGAGATTTAAGGTGAATGTGACACCTCAGCTAATTTTCAAAAGTTTTTTTACATTAGAACGGAAAGAATCCTCTAGTGTGAACAGAAAATCAAACATACATATTTTGTTCACTAAATCGAAAATAAGTAAGTTTTCAAGACATCCACTAGGGTGAATAGAAAGCTGAGATTCAAGGAGAATGCGACACCTCAGCTAATTTTCAAAAGTTTTTTTTACATTAAAACGGAAAGAATCCTCTAGCGTGAACAGAAAATCAAACATACATATTTTGTTCACTAGATCGAAAATAAGTAAGTTTTCAAGACATCCTCTAGTGTGAACAGAAAGCTGAGATTTAAGGAGAATGCGACACTTCAGCTAATTTTCAAAAGTTTTTTTTACATTAAAACGGAAAGAATCCTGTAGTGTGAAAAGAAATTCAAACATACATATTTTGTTCGCTGTATTGAAAATAAGTAAGTTTTCAAGACATCCTCTAGTGTGAACAGAAAGCTGAGATTTAAGGAGAATGCGACAGCTCAGCTAATTTTCAAAAGTTTTTTTTACATTAAAACGGAAAGAATCCTCTAGTGTGAACAGAAAATCAAACATACATATTTTGTTCACTAGATCGAAAATAAGTAAGTTTTCAAGACATCCTCTAGTGTGAACAGAAAGCTGAGATTTAAGGAGAATGCGACACTTCAGCTAATTTTCAAAAGTTTTTTTTACATTAAAACGGAAAGAATCCTCTAGTGTGAAAAGAAATTCAAACATACATATTTTGTTCGCTGTATTGAAAATAAGTAAGTTTTCAAGACATCCTCTAGTGTGAACAGAAAGCTGAGATTTAAGGAGAATGCGACAGCTCAGCTAATTTTCAAAAGTTTTTTTTACATTAAAACGGAAAGAATCCTCTAGAGTGAACAGAAATTCAAACATACATATTTTGTTCACTACATCGAAAATAATTAAGTTTTCAAGACATCCACTAGTGTGAACAGAAAGCTGAGATTCAAGGAGAATGCGACACCTCAGCTAATTTTCAAAAGTTTTTTTACATTAGAACGGAAAGAATCCTCTAGTGTGAACAGAAAATCAAACATACATATTTTGGTCACTATATCGAAAATAAGTAAGTTTTCAAGACATCCTCTTGTGTGAACAGAAAGCTGAGATTTAAGGAGAATGCGACACTTCAGCTAATTTTCAAAAGTTTTTTTTACATTAAAACGGAAAGAATCCTCTAGTGTGAAAAGAAATTCAAACATACATATTTTGTTCGCTGTATTGAAAATAAGTAAGTTTTCAAGACATCCTCTAGTGTGAACAGAAAGCTGAGATTTAAGGAGAATGCGACAGCTCAGCTAATTTTCAAAAGTTTTTTTTACATTAAAACGGAAAGAATCCTCTAGTGTGAACAGAAATTCAAACATACATATTTTGTTCACTACATGGAAAAGAAGTAAGTTTTCAAGACATCCTCTAGTGTGAACAGAAAGCTGAGATTTAAGGTGAATGTGACACCTCAGCTAATTTTCAAAAGTTTTTTTACATTAGAACGGAAAGAATCCTCTAGTGTGAACAGAAAATCAAACATACATATTTTGTTCACTAAATCGAAAATAAGTAAGTTTTCAAGACATCCACTAGGGTGAATAGAAAGCTGAGATTCAAGGAGAATGCGACACCTCAGCTAATTTTCAAAAGTTTTTTTTACATTAAAACGGAAAGAATCCTCTAGTGTGAACAGAAAATCAAACATACATATTTTGTTCACTAGATCGAAAATAAGTAAGTTTTCAAGACATCCTCTAGTGTGAACAGAAAGCTGAGATTTAAGGAGAATGCGACACTTCAGCTAATTTTCAAAAGTTTTTTTTACATTAAAACGGAAAGAATCCTGTAGTGTGAAAAGAAATTCAAACATACATATTTTGTTCGCTGTATTGAAAATAAGTAAGTTTTCAAGACATCCTCTAGTGTGAACAGAAAGCTGAGATTTAAGGAGAATGCGACAGCTCAGCTAATTTTCAAAAGTTTTTTTTACATTAAAACGGAAAGAATCCTCTAGTGTGAACAGAAAATCAAACATACATATTTTGTTCACTAGATCGAAAATAAGTAAGTTTTCAAGACATCCTCTAGTGTGAACAGAAAGCTGAGATTTAAGGAGAATGCGACACTTCAGCTAATTTTCAAAAGTTTTTTTTACATTAAAACGGAAAGAATCCTCTAAAAAGAAATTCAAACATACATATTTTGTTCGCTGTATTGAAAATAAGTAAGTTTTCAAGACATCCACTAGTGTGAACAGAAAGCTGAGATTTAAGGAGAATGCGACACCTCAGCTAATTTTCAAAAGTTTTTTTTACATTAAAACGGAAAGAATCCTCTAGTGTGAAAGAAAATCAAACATACATATTTTGTTTATATCGAAAATAAGTAAGTTTTCGAAAATAAGTAAGACATCCTCTTGTGTGAACAGAAAGCTGAGATTTAAGGAGAATGCGACACTTCAGCTAATTTTCAAAAGTTTTTTTTACATTAAAACGGAAAGAATCCTCTAGTGTGAAAAGAAATTCAAACATACATATTTTGTTCGCTGTATTGAAAATAAGTAAGTTTTCAAGACATCCTCTAGTGTGAACAGAAAGCTGAGATTTAAGGAGAATGCGACAGCTCAGCTAATTTTCAAAAGTTTTTTTTACATTAAAACGGAAAGAATCCTCTAGTGTGAACAGAAATTCAAACATACATATTTTGTTCACTACATGGAAAAGAAGTAAGTTTTCAAGACATCCTCTAGTGTGAACAGAAAGCTGAGATTTAAGGTGAATGTGACACCTCAGCTAATTTTCAAAAGTTTTTTTACATTAGAACGGAAAGAATCCTCTAGTGTGAACAGAAAATCAAACATACATATTTTGTTCACTACATCGAAAATAAGTAAGTTTTCAAGACATCCACTAGGGTGAATAGAAAGCTGAGATTCAAGGAGAATGCGACACCTCAGCTAATTTTCAAAAGTTTTTTTTACATTAAAACGGAAAGAATCCTCTAGTGTGAACAGAAAATCAAACATACATATTTTGTTCACTAGATCGAAAATAAGTAAGTTTTCAAGACATCCTCTAGTGTGAACAGAAAGCTGAGATTTAAGGAGAATGCGACACTTCAGCTAATTTTCAAAAGTTTTTTTTACATTAAAACGGAAAGAATCCTCTAGTGTGAAAAGAAATTCAAACATACATATTTTGTTCGCTGTATTGAAAATAAGTAAGTTTTCAAGACATCCTCTAGTGTGAACAGAAAGCTGAGATTTAAGGAGAATGCGACAGCTCAGCTAATTTTCAAAAGTTTTTTTTACATTAAAACGGAAAGAATCCTCTAGTGTGAACAGAAATTCAAACATACATATTTTGTTCACTACATGGAAAAGAAGTAAGTTTTCAAGACATCCTCTAGTGTGAACAGAAAGCTGAGATTTAAGGTGAATGTGACACCTCAGCTAATTTTCAAAAGTTTTTTTACATTAGAACGGAAAGAATCCTCTAGTGTGAACAGAAAATCAAACATACATATTTTGTTCACTACATCGAAAATAAGTAAGTTTTCAAGACATCCACTAGGGTGAATAGAAAGCTGAGATTCAAGGAGAATGCGACACCTCAGCTAATTTTCAAAAGTTTTTTTTACATTAAAACGGAAAGAATCCTCTAGTGTGAACAGAAAATCAAACATACATATTTTGTTCACTAGATCGAAAATAAGTAAGTTTTCAAGACATCCTCTAGTGTGAACAGAAAGCTGAGATTTAAGGAGAATGCGACACTTCAGCTAATTTTCAAAAGTTTTTTTTACATTAAAACGGAAAGAATCCTCTAGTGTGAAAAGAAATTCAAACATACATATTTTGTTCGCTGTATTGAAAATAAGTAAGTTTTCAAGACATCCTCTAGTGTGAACAGAAAGCTGAGATTTAAGGAGAATGCGACAGCTCAGCTAATTTTCAAAAGTTTTTTTTACATTAAAACGGAAAGAATCCTCTAGTGTGAACAGAAATTCAAACATACATATTTTGTTCACTACATCGAAAATAATTAAGTTTTCAAGACATCCACTAGTGTGAACAGAAAGCTGAGATTCAAGGAGAATGCGACACCTCAGCTAATTTTCAAAAGTTTTTTTACATTAGAACGGAAAGAATCCTCTAGTGTGAACAGAAAATCAATACATATTTTGTTCACTATATCGAAAATAAGTAAGTTTTCAAGACATCCTCTTGTGTGAACAGAAAGCTGAGATTTAAGGAGAATGCGACACTTCAGCTAATTTTCAAAAGTTTTTTTTACATTAAAACGGAAAGAATCCTCTAGTGTGAAAAGAAATTCAAACATACATATTTTGTTCGCTGTATTGAAAATAAGTAAGTTTTCAAGACATCCTCTAGTGTGAACAGAAAGCTGAGATTTAAGGAGAATGCGACAGCTCAGCTAATTTTCAAAAGTTTTTTTTACATTAAAACGGAAAGAATCCTCTAGTGTGAACAGAAATTCAAACATACATATTTTGTTCACTACATGGAAAAGAAGTAAGTTTTCAAGACATCCTCTAGTGTGAACAGAAAGCTGAGATTTATGGTGAATGTGACACCTCAGCTAATTTTCAAAAGTTTTTTTACATTAGAACGGAAAGAATCCTCTAGTGTGAACAGAAAATCAAACATACATATTTTGTTCACTATATCGAAAATAAGTAAGTTTTCAAGACATCCTCTTGTGTGAACAGAAAGCTGAGATTTAAGGAGAATGCGACACTTCAGCTAATTTTCAAAAGTTTTTTTTACATTAAAACGGAAAGAATCCTCTAGTGTGAAAAGAAATTCAAACATACATATTTTGTTCGCTGTATTGAAAATAAGTAAGTTTTCAAGACATCCTCTAGTGTGAACAGAAAGCTGAGATTTAAGGAGAATGCGACACCTCAGCTAATTTTCAAAAGTTTTTTTACATTAAAACGGAAAGAATCCTCTAGGGTTAGCAGAAATTCAAACATACATATTTTGTTCACTACATGGAAAAGAAGTAAGTTTTCAAGACATCCTCTAGTGTGAACAGAAAGCTGAGATTTATGGTGAATGTGACACCTCAGCTAATTTTCAAAAGTTTTTTTACATTAGAACGGAAAGAATCCTCTAGTGTGAACAGAAAATCAAACATACATATTTTGTTCACTACATCGAAAATAAGTAAGTTTTCAAGACATCCACTAGGGTGAACAGAAAGCTGAGATTCAAGGAGAATGCGACACCTCAGCTAATTTTCAAAAGTTTTTTTTTACATTAAAACGGAAATAATCCTCTAGTGTGAACAGAAAATCAAACATACATATTTTGTTCACTAGATCGAAAATAAGTAAGTTTTCAAGACATCCTCTAGTGTGAACAGAAAGCTGAGATTTAAGGAGAATGCGACACTTCAGCTAATTTTCAAAAGTTTTTTTTACATTAAAACGGAAAGAATCCTGTAGTGTGAAAAGAAATTCAAACATACATATTTTGTTCGCTGTATTGAAAATAAGTAAGTTTTCAAGACATCCTCTAGTGTGAACAGAAAGCTGAGATTTAAGGAGAATGCGACAGCTCAGCTAATTTTCAAAAGTTTTTTTTACATTAAAACGGAAAGAATCCTCGAGTGTGAACAGAAAATCAAACATACATATTTTGTTCACTATATCGAAAATAAGTAAGTTTTCAAGACATTCTCTAGTGTGAACAGAAAGCTGAGATTTAAGGAGAATGCGACACTTCAGCTAATTTTCAAAAGTTTTTTTTACATTAAAACGGAAAGAATCCTCTAGTGTGAAAAGAAATTCAAACATACATATTTTGTTCGCTGTATCAAAAATAAGTAAGTTTTCAAGACATCCTCTAGTGTGAACAGAAAGGTGAGATTTAAGGAGAATACGACACCTCAGCTAATTTTAAAAAGTTTTTTTTTACATTACAACAGAAAGAATCCTCTAATGTGAACAGAAATTCAAACATACATATTTTGTTCACTATATCGAAAAGAAGTAAGTTTTCAAGACATCCACTAGTGTGAATAGAAAGCTGAGATTCAAGGAAAATGCGACACCTCAGCTAATTTTCAAAAGTTTTTTTTACATTAAAACGGAAAGAATCCTCTAGGTTGAACAGAAATTCAAACATACATATTTTGTTCGCTGTATCGAAAATAAGTTTTCAAGACATCCTCTAGGGTGAACAGAAAGCTGAGATTTAACGAGAATGCGACACTTCAGCTAATTTTCAAAAGTTTTTTTTACATTAAAACGGAAAGAATCCTCTAGTGTGAAAAGAAATTCAAACATACATAGTTTGTTCGCTGTATCTAAAATAAGTAAGTTTTCAAGACATCCTCTAGTGTAAACAGAAAGCTGAGATTTAAGGAGAATGCGACACCTCAGCTAATTTTCAAAAGTTTTTTTTTTTACATTAAAACGGAAAGAATCCCCTAGTGTGAACAGAAATTCAAACATACATATGTTGTTCACTATATCGAAAAGAAGTAAGTTTTCAAGACAACCTCTAGTGTGAACAGAAAGCTGAGATTTAAGGAGAATGCGACAGCTCAGCTAATTTTCAAAAGTTTTTTTACATTAAAACGGAAAGAATCCTCTAGTGTGAACAGAAATTCAAACATACATATTTTGTTCACTACATCGAAAATAAGTAAGTTTTCAAGACATCCTCTAGTGTGAACAGAAAGCTGAGATTTAAGGTGAATGTGACACCTCAGCTAATTTTCAAAAGTTTTTTTACATTAGAACGGAAAGAATCCTCTAGTGTGAACAGAAAATCAAACATACATATTTTGTTCACTACATCGAAAATAAGTAAGTTTTCAAGACATCCACTAGTGTGAACAGAAAGCTGAGATTCAAGGAGAATGCAACACCTCAGCTAATTTTCAAAAGTTTTTTTTACATTAAAACGGAAAGAATCCTCTTGGGTGAACAGAAATTCAAACATACATATTTTGTTCACTACATCGAAAATAAGTAAGTTTTCAAGACATCCACTAGTGTGAACAGAAAGCTGAGATTCAAGGAGAATGCGACACCTCAGCTAATTTTCAAAAGTTTTTTTTACATTAAAACGGAAAGAATCCTTTAGGGTTAGCAGAAATTCAAACATACATATTTTGTTCGCTGTATCGAAAATAAGTAAGTTTTCAAGACATCCTCTAGTGTGAACAGAAAGCTGAGATTTAAGGAGAATGCGACACCTCAGCTAATTTTCAAAAGTTTTTTTTACATTAAAACGGAAAGAATCCTCTAGTGTGAACAGAAATTCAAACATACATATTTTGTTCACTACATCGAAAAGAAGTAAGTTTTCAAGACATCCTCTAGTGTGAACAGAAAGCTGAGATTTAAGGAGAATGCGACACCTCAGCTAATTTTCAAAAGTTTTTTTTACATTAAAACGGAAAGAATCCTCTAGTGTGAACAGAAATCAAACATACATATTTTGTTCACTATATCGAAAATAAGTAAGTTTTCAAGACATCCTCTAGTGTGAACAGAAAGCTGAGATTTAAGGAGAATGCGACACCTCAGCTAATTTTCAAAAGTTTTTTTTACATTAAAACGGAAAGAATCCTCTAGTGTGAAAAGAAATTCAAACATACATATTTTGTTCACTATATCGAAAATAAGTAAGTTTTCAAGACATCCTCTAGTGTGAACAGAAAGCTGAGATTTAAGGAGAATGCGACACCTCAGCTAATTTTCAAAAGTTTTTTTTACATTAAAACGGAAAGAATCCTCTAGTGTGAACAGAAATTCAAACATACATATTTTGTTCACTACATCGAAAATAAGTAAGTTTTCAAGACATCCACTAGTGTGAACAGAAAGCTGAGATTAAGGAGAATGCGACACCTCAGCTAATTTTCAAAAGTTTTTTTTACATTAAAACGGAAAGAATCCTCTAGTGTGAACAGAAATTCAAACATACATATTTTGTTCACTACATCGAAAATAAGTAAGTTTTCAAGACATCCACTAGTGTGAACAGAAAGCTGAGATTTAAGGAGAATGCGACACCTCAGCTAATTTTCAAAAGTTTTTTTTACATTAAAACGGAAAGAATCCTCTAGTGTGAACAGAAATTCAAACATACATATTTTGTTCACTATATCGAAAATAAGTAAGTTTTCAAGACATCCACTAGTGTGAACAGAAAGCTGAGATTCAAGGAGAATGCGACACCTCAGCTAATTTTCAAAAGTTTTTTTTACATTAAAACGGAAAGAATCCTCTAGGGTGAACAGAAATTCAAACATACATATTTTATGAATCCTCTAGTGTGAACAGAAAATCAAACATACATATTTTGTTCACTATATCGAAAATAAGTAAGTTTTCAAGACATCCTCTAGTGTGAACAGAAAGCTGAGATTTAAGGAGAATGCGACACCTCAGCTAATTTTCAAAAGTTTTTTTTACATTAAAACGGAAAT
>NW_026896203.1:0-21123 GCF_033153095.1 Gastrolobium bilobum
TATCCCCCATACATCAAATAGTTCTACCTCTAATATGCTATTTAGAGGCATTTCATCCTTGCGGGAAATGTTTCCAACTCTTTGACATTTATCACATCTTTCCACATAATCCCTTGCATCTTTGAATATCGTAGGCCAATAATAACCACTCTGTAAAACTTTTTAAGTAGTTCTATTACCTCCAAAATGTCCTCCGTAATCTGATGCATGGAAGTGCCACAGGATCTCATGTACTTCAAATTTTGGCACACACCTCCTTATAATTCCATCAGCACACTGGAAATACAGATAAGGATCATCCCAATGAAATCTCCTTGCATCTCTAAGGAACTTCTTCTGTTGTTGCCTAGTAAGGTTGGGAGGCAACTCTTTTATCACCTTGTAATTGGCTATATCTGCAAACCAAGGGGGTACAAATATAGCCATCATTCTTTCATCAGGAAAATGGTCATTTATTTCTCTCTCAGGACCATCTTGTAATCCTTTCTCCTGGATGCGTGACAAATGATCTGCCACCTTATTCTCCACTCCAGCTTTATCTCAAATCTCCAAGTCAAACTCTTGAAATAAGAGCATCCACCTTAACAATCGGGGCTTGGCATCCTGCTTATTCATCAAGTACTTGATAGCAGAGTGGTCAGTAAAAACAATTACCATGGAACCCAACAAATAAGATCTAAATTTGTCCAAGGTATA
The DNA here is from genome assembly GCF_033153095.1 of Gastrolobium bilobum. NCBI lineage: Eukaryota > Viridiplantae > Streptophyta > Magnoliopsida > Fabales > Fabaceae > Gastrolobium > Gastrolobium bilobum. The sequence continues at coordinate 697 of NW_026896203.1, forward strand.
TACTACTGCTAGCATTTCTTTTTCAATCGTGGCATAATTTACTTGTGCCTCATTTTAAATCTTGCTAGCATAGTATATGACATGTAACAATTTATTCTTACGTTGACCAAGGACTGCACCTATAGCATAGGCACTAGCATCACACATGACCTCAAAAGGTAAACTCCAATCAAGAGCTACAAGAACGGGAGCTGTAGTGAGCTTTTCTTTCAAAAGATTAAAATCTTTAAGGCATGCATCATCAAATTGAAATTCAGAATCCTTTTCTAAAAGTTGGCTCAAAGGTTTAGCTAATTTAGAAAAGTCTTTAATAAATCTCCTGTAAAACCCAGCATGTCCTAGAAAACTTCTAACACTAGTCACATTATTAGGGGGAGGAAGTTTCTCAATCAACATTAATTTTGCTTCATCTACCTCAATCCCTTTTTCAGATATCTTATGACCTAAGACAATTCCTTCTTGTACCATAAAATGACATTTTTCCCAGTTAAGTACAAGATTTGTTTCTTGGCATCTTTTTAACACATGAGTTAAATTCAACAAACATAAATCAAAACAAGAGCCAAAAACGGAAAAGTCATCCATAAATACCTCAAGGTTTTTCTCCACCATGTCAGAAAAGATGGAGAGCATGCACCTCTGGAATGTGGCAGGTGCATTACATAGACCGAACGACATCCGTCTATAAGCAAAGACTCCAAAAGGGCAGGTGAATGTTGTTTTCTCCTGGTCTTCTGGTGCCACTGGAATTTAGTTGTACCCAGAATATCCATCCAAGAAACAGTAGTAATTGTGACCCGCCAATCTTTCCAACATTTGATCAACGAAAGAAAGTGGGAAGTGATCATTCCTTGTGGCAGTATTTAACGTCCGATAATCCACACACATTCTCCAACCAGTAATGGTTCTAGTTGGAATCATTTCATTTTTCTCATTGTGGACTACAGTGATACCTCCCTTTTTCGAAACTGTTTGCACCGGGCTTACCCAAGCAGTATCCGAAATTGGATAAATCATACCAGCATCAAGAAGTTTCACAACTTCCTTCCTTACAACTTCCTTCATTGTTGGATTGAGCCTCCTTTGAGGCTGCCTTACTGGTCGAACTTCTTCCTCCATGAGGATTTTATGAGTACAGAATGAGGGATTAATACCCTTCAAATCAGAAATTGACCATCCTATAGCAGTCTGATGGTTCTTCAATACTGTAATCAGTCTGATTTTTTGCTCAGAAGACAACCCCTTGTTAATGATAACAGGGTAAGTCTCCTCTTCACCCAAGAAGATATATTTAAGAGTTTTTGGAAGTTCCTTCAACTCAACCTTTGGGGCACCATCTTCCTTATTAGAATATTTCTTTTCAAGAACTTCAAATACCTCAACCTTTTCTTCCTTCAAAGGAACTAATTCATGCATTTCAAGTTCTTCCTCAGACTATTGACTAGAAGGTATTTCTTCTTCCACCACTTGCTCTAGAATATCAAGTCGAAAACAATCGCCTTTATCAGAAGATTGTTTTATGGAGTCAAAGACGTTGATGGTGATGGTCTCATCATTCATCCTCAACTCAAGCTTGCCATTTTCAACATCAATCATGGCTCGAGCAGTAGCCAAGAACGGTCTACCCAATAACAAAGGTATTTCAGTACCCTCTTCCATGTCTAACACTACAAAATCTGCTGGGAAGATGAACTTGTCCACTTTAACAAGAACATCTTCAATAATTCCACTCGGTCTCCTCAAAGATCTATCAGCGAGTTGAAGTGAAACCATAGTGGGTTTTAATTCAGTAATTCCCAGAGATTTGCAAACAGATAACGACATCAGGTTAATGCTTGCCCCAAGATCACACAATGCCCTGCCAACATCAGTATTACCAATAGCAATGCGAATATTGAAGCTACCTGGATCATTGAGTTTGGGTGGAAACTTCTTCTGTATGATGGCACTACACTCCTCAGTGAGTGTGACTGTCTGGCATTCATGCAGCTTATGTTTTCTGGATAACAAGTCCTTCATGAACTTGGCATAATTGGGCATGTTAGCCAAAGCTTCAGCAAAAGGTATGTTTACATGCAACTTCTTAAAGATATCAAGAAATCTTGCATATTGCTGCTTTTGAGCATCCTTCTTGAATCGTTCTGGATAAGGTGCCATGGCTCTCACATATTCCGGATTCAACTCAAATTTCTTCCTTTCAGCAACAATAAGTGGCTCTTCTTCCTCACCTTTCTGAACAGTTTTCTCAACATCAGAAGGAATTATCACTTCTTTTCTGTTGCCTTGACCTCCTTAAGCTTCTTATCTGCTTCTACATTTATGCTTGGCTTTTCTGGAGCTGCTACCACCTTACCACTTCTAGTTGTGACAGCCATACAATCTTCCTTGGGGTTGGTAACTGTATTGCTAGGGAAGGTACCTGGAGCTCTTTTCTGCAAATTGCTTAGCCAGTTGGCCAATTTGATTCTCCGAGTTCTTAATAGAAGCATTGGTGTTTTTGGTATTTGCTCTAGTCTCCTCCATGAAAGCATTTGTGTTCTTGGTATTAGCTATAGTCTCCTCCATGAAAGCATTAGAATGCTGAGCCATTTGTCCAATTAACTTCTCCAAATCAGAAAATTCCTTCTGTGGAATAGGATGAGGTTACAGATAATTGTTGGAACTATAGTCAACACCTTTATTTCAGGAGATATGCCATTAAAGAAGATCGCCACCTTTCTGTCATCATCTCCCTCATAGTGTGGACAATTTCGGATAAGTTCCGGGAATCTATTCCAGGTTGCACGCAACGATTCTCCTTCAAGCTGGCGGAAGTTGGTGATCTCATTCACCAGCTAGTTGTACTTCTCCATAGAAAAGAACTCGGCAAAGAACTTTGTTGATAAGTCTTCCCATGTCATAATACTATTAGCCGGCTGCCTTTCTATCCATCTGAGAGCCCTTCCCTTAACAGCAAAAGGAAATAATCGAAGCCTGATAGCATCGACAGACACTCCATTGTGCTTAGTAGTGACACAAATCATCAGAAATCGATCTATGAACTCATGAGAGTCTTCCTCCTCAGCACCAGAAAATTGAGCCCTCTCCACCAAAGTAATCAAAGATGGCTTTAGCTCAAAATTGTTTGCCTCCACTGTCGACCTGAGTATACTTGAGTTTGGCTTATTGAACAAAGGAGTAAGAATGGTGTCCAACAATCTTAGAGGTGGGTTGTTTGCATTGTTGTTACCCGTCATTTCTTGTATTGGTTGTAAAGGTATGTTCTTGAATTCTTCCCAAATTATCTGCTTGGCAACTTTCTGCAGTCTCCTCTCAGTCCTTGAAATTTCTGGATCAAATACAAAGTCTGTAGGAGGAAGTCTACCTCGCATAAAACTCAGAAAATTTTGTTAGTAGCACCTGCAAACACAAAATAAGATGGAACAAAATAAAAAAATAAAAATAAAAATCCAATCCCAAAGATCAACAGTTATTTGTAATATTGGAATTAGCAATCCCCGGCAACGGCGCCAAAAACTTGATGCTCTCCAGCAAGTATACCGATCGCACAAGTGATATAGAAAGTAAGTAGAGTATCGTCTCCACAGGGATTGTAAACCAAGTACTACAATAACCAGTCCCCTTAAGTTGGAAAACTCGGTTTGTTGTTTGAAAAAATTGCGAATTGATTTTGACTAACAATAAGAAATAAAAGTAAAGACTTGTTTTTGAATTTTTATTCAAGAGAAATAAAACAATAACAATGAGAATTAATTTTAAAAATATAAGAAAAACATTGTAGCTAGAGCGCACTCACCTTATGATCCCCACTTCTTACTTTGGATTTATTCACAATACTTATTCATATAATTACTCGGATAAATTATTATCTAAGAATATTTATTAGTTAACCCTCAATTCCTTGCAAGGTTAACCCTTTAATCCCCAATTAGAACCCCAATTCCTTGCAATGTTCCTCATGGTATTAAGCAATGAACGCAATAATTTAAGCATCCGCAATTAAATACACATCTATTCCTAGCATGCATACCAATTGTTATCCTACCCCCTTTCAAGATCAAAACCCCAATATTCCTATCTAGGGTTCTAACCCTCAAACTATTCTCAACTATCAGATTGATCAGTTCTAATAAAGAAAATAGAAAATACGCACAAGGTAGAGATAAAGATAATTATATAAATGAGTAAAACTAAATCAATCCATCGTAACAAGGGTTCACATAGGGCTCGTGACCCTAACTACAATAAAAGATAACTAGCCAAGCATAATCATGGCTAAAAATAATCCAATATTCAAAAGCATAAAATTAAGGAGAAAGGAGAAGAAGAACTTGATCCCAGGAATCCTCTCAGAGATCTGCCGTCGTCTCTCTTCAGAAGAATAGGTCTGAATCCCTAATTATGTCATAAGGATCCTATTTATATGACTCTTTTCCTTTTCTCAAAAATACCCCCAGAGAACAAGACGGAGTAGTTTTCTCGCAAACCGGCGCCAGTGGGCACCGGTGTGGCGCCACTTAGCGCCATCTTCCTGCCCAATGTATGCTGCATTTCGGCGCTGGTTGGCGCCGGTTCTCCTTAGTTTGGGCGCTACATGGCGCCATGACTTTGGTGATGAATGTGGCGCCAGTTGGCGCCATTTTGGTGCTACTGAGCGCCACTTGCTCCTCGGCGCTACTTGGTTTCGTTTTGGCGCCAGTCAGCGCCATTCTCCTGGAATTTGTAGTGTGCTGCACGGCGCTAACTTGCGCCACTGTGGCGCCAAGTTGCGCTATTTCTCTGGCATTTGTAGTGTGCTGTACCCGTGTAGAATTGTGTTTTTATAATTTTAACTTCTTTTTCCTGTAAAAACACAACCAATAGGTAAGAAATATTATTGAAAAGAAAGAATCAATATAATTAGCAAATATGTATTTAAGTTGCTCTTTTATGACTCAATTCTTATCAATTTTAACACAGAAAATCACACTTGCCATAGGCACATCACTATGCAACACAAAATACAGTCATACATAATCAGAGTTCCCTAGTAAACTGCTCTGATACCATAAAATGTAATAGCCCGTTGTACTCCGGTATTGTTAGCATTGATTATGATATTAAGCGCAGTTACAATTATAGCAATTCATTTATAAGAATGTGAGTAAACTTTTTCCTTTTTATTACGTGAGCATTTTAAAACAATAATAAAGCGTAATAAATAAAAGTTGTGACCGTAACTGAAAACTAATTGCGGAATAATTAAAACAAATGTCTAAATATCATATAATACTCCCTCAAGTCATTTAGGGGTTCTCATAAACCCACTTAGCATAAATCTCATTTTTTTTTCTACCTATCCGAACATGGTTCAGTCATTTAAATACTGCAGAAAATCCGCATGTCGTGAATCTCCCATCTTTTAGTATGTTATTCTATACTTAATTATCTTTTCAACAAGCTATCACATGGTTCATAAAGTTCTTGTTTGCTCCGGTTATCACCGTTTGAAGTTGGACAAGCAAATCTGCCAGCCACCTCAAACAGGGCTCCAAACAGCCCTCACTCTTTCCACGATTCCGGACAAACCACACCACAAATTTCTCTCAAATTTATATAAAAAAAACTAGACTTCTCAAGCTTCAATTTTACATTTCATGCATCTAATTTGATCAAGAATTGAGGCGGGAATAATTTTCCCAAAAACAAATAGTGACAGACCCAAGTGCAGGGGAATTTTGGGTAGTTTGTGTTCAACGGCTTCTACAGGAAAACGTGCTACTCCGATGGTTCTCGTTTTTTGACAAAAGTTAGTTTACATCTCAAGCTTTAAAATGGTGTATGACACGTCCCTATTGGACTTCTGTGGAGGGAGATATGCTCTCCCAAAGTTCATTCAAAATCTGCCATTTTATAGAAATTTCACCAGAGTCTCCTTTGTTTTTCCAACATATCCCTCTTTTAAAAGTGTGTTATCTATCCTCAAATGGTACCTAATAAACATGGGTGGCACTCAAGGACCAGCAATACCTTGGTTCTCTTACAACCCTTAACATTTTATATCAATTTATTCAATATACATAATCCATGCTTACTTTCTCAAGTTAACTTGTTTCAACCACATTAATTCCTTTGCATGCATTCTTTTGACATAAAACATAAATCATATCCTAGAATAGGCCTATTGCCCTTTCATCATATAGCATGCTTCAATATTACACAATTTCTCAATATTACAATTTACAATGCTTCATTTACAATAATTACAATAGTCCTTCAAATGTACATAATGAATCCTCCAAAATAAACCATGATAAATAATAACTAAACTTAGACAAATATGACATGAACAAAGATGGCAATATGAATAATCCTAACTCACATACAATGTTCATGTCCTAAGTCTAGGCTAGGCCCAATGGCCACAAAATGCAAAATAGGCTTAAGCTCTCATGCTCATTGATGGGACGTAAATTCGTTCCCATCTAAGCCCATTTTGATGGCAAAATACCTTACGTTCCCTCATATGATGAGCAACTTAGCATGAAAATCACTCGTTTTACACATTTGTGACAAAAACACAGTGGGGGAACGTTTGATGACATATTCCTTTGAAAACATATTAAAAGGGGAACGGATTGAGAGCATTTATTACACCTGCTACCTTCATTTAATGCTCTTCTCATTTTGCAAGAAACGTGGAAACAACGTCTTCTAAAAAGCAAGGCGGTGCATCAAACCACCTTCTTCATTGGCTAAGAAGAAAGCAAGGCATGGGGGGACTGCAGAAAATGGCTAATCATCAACAAATAATGTCCCATCAAGCAACTTCAAAGCTTCTAAACACTGTTGCCACTGCCCCATCCCTTCATTTAAGAAACCAACTCCAAAGGATTTACAAGACTGCCACTCTCTCTACTGCCTATAAATAGGATATCCCAAACATAAAAACATCATCGAATTCTGGAGGGATTGAAAGTCCTAAAAGAAGAGATCACTTAGTAGTAGTTAGTAGTTTAGTTTTATATAGCTGTAAGTGTAGTTAAGTGACAACCCTTCTTCTCTGTTCTGTATCATCCCCTAAGACTCCTCACGAGCATCAAACCACCTTCTTCATTTTTATGTTTTGTTGTAACTGTTTTTCAATTTAATATAAGTGTTTCTTCTTTTTGTTCAATTCGTTATCTCTGAGCTGAATCTCGGGTCTATGGGACTTCAGTTTAGAATAATTATGTTTAAAACATCAGCCATGGGCTGAACTGTAAGAACCCGCACCGTTAATTAAGGAAATTAAGTAATTAATTATATTAAATTAGGAAATGATTCCATAATTAACCCTAATAATTATTAAGAGGCTTTAATAATTATGATAAGTGATTAAGAATGCTGAAAGTCACTTTTTGGAAGAAAAGTGCAGATACCGGTTCTGCTAGTCGGTATAAATGTGTACCGAAAAAGTATCCCGGAAAATTATAATAAGTGTATGATAATTACTAGAATAATATATAGGACTTGTAAAATGAGTTTCAAGTCCAAATAATGAGAACTGGTGCCAGAAACTGATACTGGCTATGAAAAGCGCGTACCGGAAAGGTGCTCCGAAAAATATTATAAAAATATGAAAATTCTTGTAAAATTGAGTAGGTTAAGAATCCAAAGTTTGGGATTAAAATGCTAAGCGTAGCTAATTAAGTTAATACTGTGTGTTTAATGCTTAAGTGGCCTATAAATACACTGTTGAAGGGCACAAAACCCTAGAAAACAGACTTCTATGCGTGGATATCTTGGAGGCTGATCAGTTTGCACTGTTTTGGTGCGATCTTCCCTCTTGTATGAGCCTTGTGACCTTCTACCTTCTTGATACCTCTTCCTAAACACTTGGTCTTGAGGGTGTGAGCCTTGTGAGCAGAAAAGAGTCACCTTTCTGAGTTAGAGAACCTGTGTAAAGGGGGTTTGAGCTTTTGACTTTGGTTAGTTTGTTGGTGGGAGCTTGGAGTTGGTATTTTTGAGCTTCAAAGTGTCACCTTTGGGAAGAAAGAACCCATCTTGTTGGTCCATTTCGTGTCCTTGAGTGTGCTGGGCTGTGGGAGCTTCTAGTGAGCTCCAAGAGCATCTCCCTTTGCTGTTTCAAGCTTGTGGTATGGTCATCACCCTTGAACTTGAGTTTTTATGCTTAAAAATGGAACTTTGATGCATGTAATGGTTAAAAGATGATAATCTAACGTGGGGTAATGCCAAACACACCTAGAAATGCATGTTTAGGCTTCTGTAATCGGTAAAAATGGAACCTTTGAAGAATATCTTCGCAAAATGCAGAAACTGCATTCTGTCGCGAAATATCCAGATATTTGCCCGTGAAATATCCGGATATTGATATTCGGATATGGGGATCTGGATATCCGGATATTGCTAGAGAGATATCCGGATATTGGATATCCAGATATGCCCCGAAAAATATCCGGGTATTCTGGGATTTCGAAGAACAGTAGCTGTGCTGTGAGGACAGTAGGCTATTGGGGGTTTGTGGACCCTAGAGTGATGAAGTTGAACTTCTATAATTAATGAACTAAGTCAGAATCATGTGATTACGGGCTTGTGGCTTCGTTGGAAGCCTTAAGACGTAAATTGTAAAAGGAGAACGTAGTCTTTATGTTAAGGCTTTTGAGCTATGTATGTTGATATACTTGCTGGTCCTAAATCAGATTGTGATCTGCTGTGTGTTGGACTTGAGCTGTGAGGACTCTTGGCATTGGATAGTGAGCTTGCAAGGTAAGCTTTCGTGTCCTCGGTTTAGCCATGTTGTGGTTCCACCATGTCCCATGGGGGTATGGTTATATGCATGTTGTGTTACATGTTTTTGATGTTTTGTAAATGTTGTTGAGCTGTTATATGCAAGTGCCTTTATGATATGCATGTGGTGTTCCACCTATACGGTAAGCCTGAGTATGTGGTACATACAAGATGGTAAGGCTGTGGGTGAGGTGCAAGCGGTGTTCCTTGTACTACATGTAGGTATAGACGTATTCCTGCATTTCTCTGGCTAGTAGAATAGTGATAAACACACATGGCATGAATATCTGTTGCACTACATAGTTTTGGAACTGATATTGATATAAATGCTTTTAGAACTTATATTTCACATGTAAGTGAGCTTAGAGTGGAAGATCCTTGAGGACCCCTTGTCTTACTGAGATTTCTGGTTTAGAGATCTCACCCCACGTTTGGGGAATGCTTATTTCAGGATCAGGTAATGTTGGGTTGCGGCCCCAGGCGGCAGGAGGCCGGGGCTGAGTTAGATATTGATGATATTATATGCTGACATGTTGGATGCTGGATATGCTTGCTGCTTTTAGCTTCATTTTATGATTTTGGATTATCTTGTTGAGACTCTGTCGTTTATGCTGTTGATTTGGTGAGCATGGGGATTGTCCATGCTACGTTGCAGAACAAGAGAAAGCACAACCAGAAGAAACCCATTAATGTTGAACCAAAAACGGAGCAACCCATAAGAGCTCAGGTTTAAAAAAGTGATCTTTTTCTCCCTCAGATGCCATAGAAAAAGCAGAAAAAATGGGGATTCGGATCTGCAGTGCCGGGTCATTCTCTCAAAGAAGATTTTGCTCTCTCTCTCTCTCTCCCTTTCTCTCTCTCTCTCTCTCTCTCGGAAATTTCTAATATACTACCACCGTATTCAATTTTCTGTACAACCGTCCAATAGAAATTAAACAAGTAAGCTCACATAGTAATATTTTAAAGAAAAAAACACTGTTTAAGTGTAGGTGTCTAATTCTGAGTGGTGGTTGTACCTAAGACCGACGTACGAAAGATGTTCTCCTCTCTCTCGCGCGCACACACATACACCCCTAGAGAAACAAAACGAAATTACATGAAAATCGAAATTAAAGATTGTCCAAATGCCAACACCTTCTTCTTCTTTTTTTGAAAATAAGTTGTCAACACCATTGTCACTCTCTTATTTGTCTCTTTCTCATTTATGTTTTTGTTTTTGAATTTTATTTAGGAACCAATAAAAAATAATTAAAATATGCATGTCTTAATTACATTACACCCTTTAGATTCCCTCCACTATACTTGTTTTCTGATTAAAAAAGAAAAAACATTGGTATTAATTTAATTTTTTGTACTCCCCTAGTTACTGCAAAGAAGAATCTAAAACAATCTTCATAAAACTATCTTAATCTTTCCAATTTAACTTTTTTAATTGGGTTTCGCTTGTTACATTCTCTCTCCTTTCTAGTGTTTATTTTTTCTTTTTATTAGTTCCCAAATGAAGTAGTAAGTTGTGGGGTCCTCTATACTAATTTTGAAATAACAACATGCAAACTTTATGAACCTTAACTAGGAAATTTAAATGGTCTTATACTTTCGCCATTATTACAAGCATATTGTTTGTTCCTCACGGCATGAAAATAATCAGCTAAAGAATCGGAAACCACTCAAATTAATGGAATGGAAGGTGACCCATTATAATCAACCTCCCAATGAGTTTATTCAAGCTATAATATCATTGTTGGTGTGTTAATTCAATCCTATCATTCCTTATAATATCACTTAAACTTGTAACACAATTATTTTGATTGTCATAATCCAACTAATTTCAAGATCTATAAAGTTCACATTATTCAACGGTTCCACGATTTCAATTTGCATCAGGGGAACTCTTACAAGCAATGTTGTTAAAATTGAGATTTTAAGTAAAACCGGAAGAGAATTAAAAAATCGTAAAACGTAAAATCGTAACGTAAAAAAATTATAAAAAATCGTAAAATCATTTGAAATATTGATAAAATCGTTTTGATGAATTTTTTTTTGTAAAAACATAAAATCGTAGTAATAAATCGATATTTTAACAACTATACTTACAAGTACATACATGTTTGACACCTCTTTTTCTTAAATTAAAGTTAAAGAAAAAAGAGTTTAAAAATAAAGTTAAAAATTATTTGATGAGTATATAAAATTGTTTTATTTTGAAGGAAAGAAAATAAAAATAATTTGTTATTATGATGAATTATTAGGGTAAAGGATAAAATTTATAAATTCAAATTTAAAATAAAAATAAAGTATAAAATAAATATGGAGGCTCCAAAAAGACTGGCATATATCTTTAATAGGTTTTGTAATAAGAGCTTTTATTATAATATGCTTGGCTAAATTTTTGTTCTTAAAAAAAAAAAGTTAAAAATAAGACATGTGAGACACTTAATTTAGTCTTATGATCTTTTTTCCTCCATTAATTTGGTCCCTTTTTTTTTGGTAAGCAATTTGGTTTTTTTTTTTTTTTTTTTTGAAATATTCCATCGGTTCATCGCTTCGCGATTAGTCCGATTCGGGGCGGGTCCAGGATTAAGGCTTTAAACCCCTCCCAAAAGTGGTACTGGAGAGATTCGAACACATGCCCTCATCCCCACCTGCTCAGCTCCCATGTGCCAACTGAGCTACCACAGTTTGGTCCTTTAATTTGGTTAAAGTGGTCTTCATTTGTGACTCCCTTATCGTAATTAACGAAACTTTCGTACGGGGCACAAACGGTGTTGATGTGGCTCTAACATGACTCTTAATGAACTAAATTAAGAGTGGATATCGTAGAGACATCACCACCTTACAGTGCTCATATCATAGTATTGTGATTCTAATAATTGTGATTCTTTATCATAAATTATTGAAAATTTATATGAAATTATTGATATACTAGCTTTCCTTAATGATTATTTTATAGTATTGATTTATTAAAATTGTTGTCTACTTGGATAACATGCTTAGATGTTATTTTATTAGGGAAATATTTTTTTCCAGTTGCAAGAGTAAATGAGATCATTATACTGTGAAAGGAGAATTCATTACCCCATTTTATTATGTCAAGTATGCATTTCATATTTCCATTTCTAGTATGTTATTAAACAAAATATTATTGAATTAAAAAGACAGGAAATGATCATTCGATAAAAGGAGGTGATCTAGTACGCATGGTAAAGGAAAAAGATGTTTCTAAGGGGGCGTTTGGTTGATGAATTTTTTTGGAATAGTAGAGAAATGAGATAGATAGAGAAATGATTGGAAAATGAGATAAAGTGAGATAGATAGAAAAATGTAAAAAAAAGTTGTTTGGTGGGAAAAAACTTTACTGAAAAAATTAGGTAACTTTATGAAATCAACAATGCATTAAAAGTAAGATAATCGGTTTTCCAAAAAATTCCATCTTCAAACTGGGTTTCTAATAGCCATACTTGAGAAACATAGATATCTCTTGAAAAGCTCCAAACCAAACACCACCTAAAAGATGACCCCTTTGGAGTGAGCTCTCGTCTACCTGAAACGTCCTTGCAAAAGTAAAGCAAGTGGAACAGTAAAAAATTAGGATAATATATATCATGAGGTAGGATCCTTTGACATTAGTGTCAAATTTTAAATTTGACACCTTATCTGAGAGCCGTTAGATCAAAAAAGATCAACGACTCTGATTGGTAAGCATGTGACACTATTGATCTTTTTTTATCTAAAGGCTATCAGATGAGGTGTCAAATTTAAAATTTGACACTAATGTCAAAGGATCCTACGTCATATATCCTGTATGATTTCTCTTCTTATGGTGCTAAGTTGAAAATTGCATTATCATATTTTTTATACAGGCTTGTGTTTGTGCCGCGAAAGAGGTTTTCATACCGGATATGATTGAAAAAATCATGTTATCAAAAAAATAAATAAATAAAAATCATAATTTTGAAAGGATCATTTGACACCAAATTTTAATGTTGGTTTTGTGAATCTAACGGTTATAATTTATTGGGTCACACATTAATTAATTATTAATTCTCAATAAATTATAACTATTAGATTGACGGAAATCAAAGGTTAAAATTTAGTGTCAAACTTTTTTACTTGACACCGATGTCAAAGGATTGTTATATATATATATATATATATATATATATATATATATATATATATATAGTAATATTTCTTAAATCATTTAAGATAACTTTATCTTCGGTCATCCTAAAACTATGTCATTTTGGGTGTTACAAGAATTAATGAAGGGTATTTTGGTATTTTTGTTTGTTTATTTATTATATGAATTTTACCAAAATATATTTCATTAATTCTCCTAACACCCAAAACAATATAGTTTTGGAGTAGCCAGAGATAAAATTATTTCAAGTAATTTGATAAACGATAAACTCATATATATATATATATATATATATATATATATATATATATATATATATATATATATAAATTGTTTGGTGTTTGTACAGCCCAAGATATATCCCTCAAAGAGTATAGTATGTCAATCTAGGATACTATTATTGTTTGGCTATGGTGACTTTACATTTTAGCAGAGTAACAACTCATGAAAATGTATAGAATAGATGTGTCCTCTTCAATAAGAGAAAAATGTAATTAAAAAGAAGAGCTGACTCTTCAAGCTTGAGAGAGAGAATTGAGGAGGGGGGCAAAGCTATAGCCAATGTTGTCAAAATTAAGTTTTTACGTAGAAACGGAAAGGAATGGTAGAAACATAAATCGTAGAAATGACAATAAATGTAAAGTTTCTACTACTTAAGGTCAAGATACAAAATTATATTTAGAGCTCGTTTGGTGGACAAGATAGGATAAAGACATATAGAATATAGACAAGATAAGCACATATCATATCATGTGTTTGATATGCACTGAATTCGTTATCTGATAGGATTCCTATCGTATGTTTGAAGTGAATCAAATAGTGTCAGGATATGATTAAAATAGACAAAAATACCCGTATAATTTTATATACTTTTAAAAAAAAAAAATTAGCCCTATATGTAGCATTCATCGTCCCATCAAGACGCAGAATTTTGAAACCAGCTGCTTTCAGAGGCACTTCCAGGAACAATAACATCTTGCGAAATTGTGAAAATACAACTGATTTTGCAGCTGTATGTCGATCCCTCGTTTCTGTCAGAAGTTTTATTAGAGCAAAGGCTTTGGAAGATAACATTTTCTATGATGAGCATGATGTAAAATTCTATTTAAAATATCTAAAATACATGAAAATATGGTTGAATCATTTTAACAAACAGGTTCCAGAAACCCAGACTTATAATCAAACCAAATAATATGATACAAATTAAATGATAATCCAATGTAAATTTTTTAGAACAGGTTCCAACCAATCGGAGATAATATGATTTTGGTATTTACCACCAACCACCGCAGATCTGATTGGCACTCCCACCACCGCAGCGGAAAGGGTGGTGGGCACCGGAGGCAGAGAAGACAACACAACAAAAAGAATTTGTTGTTGTGTCCTTGGCGACGTATGATATAGTTTATCAGGTTGTCAATAAGATAAAATGAGTGAATAAGATAGTTTATCAGGTTGTCAACAAAAACAATTTCAGAACAAAAGAATTTTTTTTCTTATCATATCTGTTCCAATTGTAACCCATGGTCCCCTATAATATAGTTTATCAGGTTGTCAATAAGATAAAATGAGTGAACCTGATAAAATTATCCTATCCTTTAGGATCACCAAACATATGATAAAGATAGGATATGATAGACTATCCTATCCTACTGGTCTTATCTGATGCACCAAACAGGCCCATATTTATATATGGAGATAGAGTACTCCTCATCTTAACTGTTGATTTAACTGTTATAATTTATTGAGTTATACAAATTAATTAACTATTAATTTCAAATAAATAACAACTATTGGATGAACGAAAATCAATGGTTTAGATGGAAAGTAAGACTTATAAGTTTTATCCGGAGTCAAAAGATCTCTCGGATGTGTGTGTGTGTTTGTAAAGTATCACATAAGTCACTACTCAAGAGTCAATGAACAACTTCATATTTAAAATATACAAGTTACATAATTATATAAGACATAAGTTCAAAAACACAAAAAGAGTTAAACAACTCCTACAACCAAGTTCCAAAACATCGAAAGAATAAGGTTTAAAACTGCTAAATTATATCTGTGGAACCAATGCACTCTACGAAAAGAATTTAAAGGTTCAACGATTTTGATGATAACAAACAAACATGAAAGGAAGGCTTCAAGTTGCAACAATAAAAAAGAAACAAACATCCAACAATCATGAAGTCCATCAAGATTCACGCTTCAAGATAAGAATCTAAGTCCAAGAATTATCAAGTAATATACTTTAGGACTTAGAATTAATTGTGAGGGTAACTGACTTCTTGCATGAATAAACTCAAACGTATTTTTGCTAAAATACATGCATTAAACTACCGTTTGATTACAAAGAGGATTTATAACATTACGCTTTCATATAAACATATTTGAAAAGGTCTTAGAACATTTTTTATATGTATTTCCAACCTTTTAGAAGGTTGGGAATCGATTCCCTGTTATAAGGAATCGATTCCCACTCATATGAAAGGTTGGGAATCGATTCCCTATCATAGGGAATCGATTCCTTCTGCACCAGAGGACGAAAATAACGGTCATAAACGGCTAGTTTTGCAAAAATGAGTGTGCAAAGGGTCATGAGGGCCTCTATAAATAGTGACCACTATTCCCCTTGATGGGACACACCTCTTAATCATAATCCTTGCTTTATTTCACATTATTTGCTTACTTTCTATCATCTTGATCATTAATCATTCTTGAGCTTTATTCTCGTGAGAGTGTCAAGACCCATAGCTCTTCAACTTGTATTATTTGTACTTTGAGAGTACTTAGCTATTGCTTAAACACCTCTATTTGATTTCTTGAATAGTTAGGGGAGTGAACCCTATATACTTGAAAGGTCACCAAATTCCTAAGAAAATTTGGAGTGAAAAAGTGTAAGGCATCAAGAGCCTGAAATCTTGAAAAGTTGTAGTGGTTTGTCAAGCACCCTCAAGCTTGATAGTTAGTGAAAAGAATTGATCGAGCGGCTTCAGTCTGGACGTAGGTCACGGTGGTGGTGACCGAATCAGGATACATCTAGTTTGTAATTTCTCTAACCTTAATCTCTTTATTTAAGTTTTAAAATTGTATTTTAGATTGTCTTTATATCTTCGCTTGCTTACTTTGTTGATTACTACACTTGCTCTTATACTTAGATTTTCCTTATTAAATCACTTGTTTGAAGAAATAGTCTTTAAAATATAAAAGGAGGTACTTTGCGAAAAGATTTTGTAAAACTTAATTCACTCCCCCCTCTTGAGTATTGAAGCCATTTGTCCAACAAGTGGTATCAGAGCTTGAACTCTTGTGTAAAGAGCTTAACCGCTTCAAGAGAAGGGATGGCTTCTTTGAACCATGATATGCCCCTTGAAAGATCGTCTAGTACTAGACCTCTATTTTTCAATGGCGTCGATTATTCTTATTGGAAGAGTCGGATGAAAATATTTCTTCAATCTAATGATTTAATAGTATGGAATGTAGTTGAAAAAGGGTACACTCCACCTACTATAAAAAATGCGAAAGATGAAGATGTTCCTAAAGATATAGATAATTACACTGAAGATGAAATTAAGAAAGGAAATTGGAATGCTAGAGCTCAAAACTTGATCACAAATGCCTTAGGACGTGATGAATACGTTCGGGTTTCAAATTGTAAGAATGCTAAGGAAATGTGGGATATTCTTCAAATAACCCATGAAGGAACTAGTGATGTTAAATTTACAAAATTAAATGCACTCACTAGAGAATTTGAAATGTTTGAGATTCATGAAAATGAAAGCATTCAAAGTATGCAAAAGAGATTCACACACCTTGTCACTCATCTAAATGCTTTAGATAAATCTTTTACTAACCTTGAGTTGATTGCTAAGGTGATGAGAAGTGTGCACAATAGGGAATGGCAACCCAAGTTGACAGCTATTACGAAATAAAAAGATTTGAAAACTATGGATCTTGCAACCTTGTTCGGCAAGCTCCAATAGTATGAAATAGAGCTAACTAGAATAACCTTGAAGGAACAAGCCATCAAGAACAGTAAGGGAATTGCCTTGAAAGCCTCAACACCAAGCAAAGAGAAGTATGAAGAAAAAGAAGATGGAGATTCTGAAAAATGGTCTTGATGAAGATGAGATGAGTCTCTTCGTAAAGAAGTATGGAAAATTCTTTAAGAAGAATTTTTCAAAGAAATCCACATTTCCTCCTAGAAGAAGATCTAAAGATGAAGGATCCTCACAACTCATCATCACTTGCTATGAATGTGGAAAGACCGGTCACTACAAATCAGATTGTCCAAATATTCAAAAGAAAGACAAATATGAAAAGAAGCAAGGCAAGGATAGAAGGAACTTCAAGAAGGCTTACCTTGCTTGGGATGACGAATCTAGTTCTTCCGATGATGACTCCAAGGAAGAAGCAAACCTATGCTTCATGCAAGATGGGAGACCACCGTAGAAATCAAGCAAAGAAACTCAACATATATGTCGAATAGCAAATGAGGACAAAAATGAATCCGAAACTGAGGTAAACTCATCTTGCTCTACTATTTCCCCTTCATATGATGAGTTGTCTGACATGTTTGAAGAAATGCATAATGAAACACTAAAACATGTTAAAACTCTTAAAGCATCAAGAAAGACTATTAGTTCTTTGGAAAAACAAATTGTGTCTTTAGAAAAGGAAGGGAAAGATTTGAAAGATGAAAATGAAACTCTCAAATTACTTGATGCTAGCACTAGTTGTATCAAATTCCTATCTTCAAATGATCATGCATCTTCATCATCATGCACTTCATGTAAAGATCTAAACAATGAAATTGATGATTTAAATAAAACTCTAAGCAAATTCACACGTGGAAGAGATAACTTAAATGTGTTGCTTGGTAAACAAAGATGCATGTTCAACAAATCCGGTTTAGGCTTTGACATTAGCACACAAGAAAAATCATATAAAAACTTTTTCATTTCTCCATCCTACATGACAAGTAGTCCATTCATTAAATGTTTTTATTGTGATGGAAAAGGTCATAGTACGTCCACATGTAAAGTTAGAAAGAATGGTATTATTGGGCAAAAGAAAGTGTGGGTTCCTAAGGGAACTAAGCCCAAGACTAACACACAAGGACCCAACATGGTGTGGGTACCAAAGATTAAATCTTGACTTTGTGATGTAGGTTTGTTTGAAGGCTAAAAGCTTTAAGTGGTACTTGGATAGTGGTTGCTCAAGTCGCATGACGGGAGATGTTACTAAATTTCAATCATTCACAAAGAAAGAGCATGACCATGTTTTCTATAGAGACAACAACAAAGGAAAGATACTCGGTATTGGAAAAGTTGGTAATTCTTCCTCCATCTCTATAGAAAATGTTTTACTTATTGAGGGCCTTAGACATAACTTGCTTAGTATTAGTCAATTATGTGATAAAAATTATAGTGTTATTTTTTACTCAACCTCTTGTAAAATCGAAAGTCTAATTGATGAGCAAGTTAAGTTTCTTTGTCATAGAGTGGATAACATTTATATGATAGAATTAGATGGTATGCCTTCAAATAACGATAAATGTTTGATTAGTAAGGAAGATGACTCTTGGTTATGGCATAGAAGAATAACACACATTGGCATGGGTCAACTAAGCAAATTGATTTCCTTAGACCTAGTAATTGGGTTACCAAAGCTCAAATTTGAAAAAGATAAAGTTTGTGATGCTTGTCAAATGGGAAAACAAGTAAAGGCTTCTTTTAAATCAAAAAATATTGTTTCTACCATAAAGCCTTTACAACTTTCGCACATGGATCTTTTTGGACCAACTAGAACCATGAGCTTTGGTGGCAATTACTATGCATTGGTCATCGTGGATGATTATTCTCGCTATACTTGGACTTTATTTCTTACATATAAAAGCGATGCTTTTAAATCATTCAAGAGACTAGCCAAGTTTATTCAAAATGAACAATCTTCAAATATTATTTCAATTAGAACCGATCATGGTGGAGAATTTAAAAATCAAGATTTTAAGACCTTTTGTGAAGAAAATGGTATTGAACATAATTTTTCCGCGCCTAGAACTCCACAACAAAATGGAGTTGTAGAAAGGAAAAATCGTGTATTGGAAGAACTTGCAAGAACCATGTTAAATGAAAATGATCTTCCAAAATATTTTTGGGCGGAAGCCGTTGGCACCGCGTGTTATGTTATGAATCGTGCTTTAATTAGACCTATTTTGAAGAAAACTCTATGAACTTTACAAAGGATGAAAACCCAACATTTCATATTTTCATATCTTTGGTTGCAAATGTTTTGTTTTAAATAATGAAAAAGAAAACCTTGGCAAATTTGACTCTAAAGCTGATGAAGGCATATTTCTAGGATATTCACTTACAAGTAGAGCGTATAGAATCTATAATAAAAGAACAATGGTCATTGAAGAGTCTATTCATGTTGTATTTAATGAGACTAACAATGTCTTGTCTAGAAAGGAACCTTGTGATGATGATCTTATAGAAAGCATGTAAAACATAAACTTGGATGGCAAAGAGAACGATGAAAGACAAAAAGAAAAGGAAAAAAACAATAAAGAAACACCAAGACAACAAATCAATGACGGAAACAACCTACCAGAAGATTGGAGAGTAGCTAGAGGACATCCCATTGATGTGGTAATTTGTGATATATCCAATGGGGTAACTACTAGAAACTCATTAGAAATATTTGTAATCACTTAGCATTTGTTTCTCAAATTGAGCCTAAGACCATAAATGAAGCAATTATTGATGAACATTGGTTCTTGGCAATGCAAGAAGAGCTAAATCAATTTGAAAGAAATCAAGTTTGGGAACTTGTGCCAAAACCAAATGATTATCCAATAATTGGAACCAAATGGGTCTTTAGGAACAAGCTTGATGAAAATGGCATAATAACTAGAAACAAAGTTAGACTTGTTGCTAAAGGATATAATCAAGAGGTATTGATTATGATGAAACTTATGCTCCCATTGCTAGACTAGAAGCTATTAGATTATTACTTGCATTTGCATGTATAATAGATTTTAAACTTTTTCAAATGGATGTTAAAAGTGCCTTTTTAAATGGATATATTCAAGAAGAAGTATATATTGATCAACCTCCCAGTTTTGAAGATCATGATCTACCTAACCATGTCTTTAAACTTAAAAAGGCTTTATATGGAACAAGCTCCAAGAGCATGGTATGAAAGATTAAGCAAATTTCTTCTAGAGAAAGATTTTTCAAGAGGAAAAGTGGACACAACTCTCTTTATAAAAAAGAAAAATGATCATCTATTATTTGCTCAAATCTATGTTGATGACATTATATTTGGTGCCACTAATGTTCACCTTTTTGAAGAGTTTGCCAACCTTATGCAAAGTGAATTTGAGATGTCTATGATGGGAGAGCTCAATTTCTTTCTTGGTCTCCAAATAAAACAACAAAAGGATGGAATATTCATCAATCAAGCTAAATATTGCAAGGAGTTACTCAAAAAATTTGGAATGGATAACTCCAATG
>NW_026896204.1:0-208688 GCF_033153095.1 Gastrolobium bilobum
TAAAATTGTCCATGCTATCACCATATTCTAAGGAAAGAGTACCAGCATGCACATCTATCTTAGTCCTAGCAGTTTTCATGAAAGGTCTACCAAGTATAATTGTACTACTAGGATTCTCACCCTCCATCCCTAAGACATAGAAATCAGCAAGAAAAATCAGATTGTTCACCCTAACTAATATATCTTCAACTACACCAGAAGGATGAACATTACTCCTGTTGGCTAACTGAACAACAATACCAGTAGCACGCAAGGGACCAAGACCAAGAGACTTATACACAGATTCAGGCATAACATTAACGGATGCTCCTAAGTCTAACATACAATCATGAAAAATAGAATTTCCAATAATGCAAGGGATAGTAAATGTCCCTAGATCTTGGCACTTCTTGGGCATGGGCTGGATGAGTACTGACACATTCTGGCTGACGCTGACTCGTTCATCTCCTTTCAGCCTCCTCTTGTTGGTGCATAACTCCTTCAGAAACTTAGCATATCTTGGAATTTGCTGAATCGCATCCAAGAGTGGGATATTGACCTCTACTTTTCTGAAGGTGTCAAGAATCTCTTTATCTTGAGCTTTTGCTGCTTGCTTTTTAGACTGAGTGGCTCTTTGAGGAAAAGGTAACAGGATGTGGACATCAGAAGTATCAGTATTCTGCTTCCTTGAACCAGTGTCACCTCCTTGAGATGACTTAACAGCAGATTGGTTTGGTTCCTCCAGTTGCTTGCCAGACCGCAGAGAGATGGCACTAACATTGTCGGTTCCCTTTGGATTTTGAACTGTCTGTGATGGAAGGGAGCTACCACTTGCTTGTTGATTCTGACTCATTGATGTTGCAAGTTGGCCAATCTGTGTTTGCAGATTCTGGATGGAAGACTCAGTCCTCTGCTGGAATTGCAGATTGTTAGTTGCCATCTGCTTCACTAAATCCTCCAAAGAAGGGCCATTGCTACTAGCTTGCTGCTGCACTGGTGGCTGCTGAGGGGCAAATTGTTGAAAATTTTGCCTCTATTGTGGAGGCACAAACTGCTGCCTCTGCTGGAATGGTGCACTTTGCTGATTCTGGCCCCACCTTAAATTTGGATGATTTTTCCAGGCAGGATTATATGTATTGGAGAAGGGATTGTTTTGCTGCTGCTGCTGGTGCTGTGGATTTCCAGGAAAAACTGCAGCAACAGACTGATCAACTTGGGAACCGCTGTCATATAAGGAAGGACAAGCATCCGTGGGATGAGAAGGATCACAGCAGATGCCACACGGGTTGCTTGTCTGTTGAGCAGAAGGTTGCACTGTCTGTGTCACTGCCAACTGCCTCACCATTGATGTCAACTCATCAAGCCTGTTCTCTATTCTCTGGTTATCTGTGCTTGATGCTCCTGCTGCTGCCACTATTGGATTTTGCATTGGAGAAGTTTGCACTTGGAACACTGCACTGCTGTTTGCTCTAGTGCCAAATTGTTGAGCATTAGCAGCTATCTCAGCAATCAGCTCCTTGGCCTCATTAGGTGTTTTATTGCTCAGGACTCCTCCACTAGCTGCATCCAGAAGGTTCCTATCCATAGGCAGCAGCCCTTCATAGAAGTAAACAAGCAGGAGATTGTCTGGAATTTGATGGTGTGGGCAGCTTG
Organism: Gastrolobium bilobum; assembly: GCF_033153095.1. Classification (NCBI taxonomy): domain Eukaryota; kingdom Viridiplantae; phylum Streptophyta; class Magnoliopsida; order Fabales; family Fabaceae; genus Gastrolobium; species Gastrolobium bilobum. The sequence continues at coordinate 1,633 of NW_026896204.1, forward strand.
AACAAAGCCTTTTAAACCGCTCCCAATACTCATGCATGTTCTCTCCATTAGCTTGCCTTATGCCACTGATCTCCTTTCTGATTGAGGTGGCCCTGGATGAAGGGAAGAATTTCTCCAGAAACAATCTGGCCATGTCATTCCAGCTTACAATGGAGGAAGGTGGCAGGTAGTACAGCCAGTCCTTAGCTCCACTGTCCAAAGAGAAAGGGAAAGCACGCAGCTTGATTTGTTCCTCATCCACCCCTGTTGGCTTCATAGTGTTGCAGACTATATGAAATTCCTTCAGATGTTTGTGGGGATCCTCACCTGCAAGACCATGAAACTTGGGCAGCAAGTGTATTAGTCCAGACTTAAGCTCAAAAGGTACAACATGATTAGTATAACGAATACACAAGGGCTGCTCATTATCAACATTAGGAGCAGCCAATTGCTTAAGTGTTCTATCACCCATGATTTCAGAATCAAATAAACTACCAAACGAATAAACACTATGTAAAGGACTCGAACAAACAGACTCAATAGACTCAACAGACTCAACAAACTCAGACTCTAAGGTATGCTCAGGAACAGCTCTACTGTAAGTCAACCCACGAGCTCTACTAGCAGCATGCAATGATCTTTCTATCTCAGGGTCATATGCATATAAATCATCAACACTGGTATTACTCCTAGTCATGCATCATAGGCAAAAGCATACAGCGGTAAAATCACAAAACATACAATAAGTCACAAAAAGTAGCCGAAAATAGCAAACAGAAGCAAAAATAAATCTATGAAAAATACCAAATGACCTCAGAATGCTATGGGACCAACTCTCCTACACTCTAATTGACCTTAAGGACTCAAAAATCGAATAAATTTTTTTCAAAAAATAAAATAAAATAGTAAACAAAGGAATTTGGCAAAACAAGGGCCTGAATTTGACAGGGATGATTGTCTCCTTCAGCTCACCAATTTTCAGAGCGGTCAGAGAAAGTTGAACAAGTTCAGAAATACCCGATACGTCCTGCAACGACAAAGAAACGCCAAAACGGTTAGTAAACGACAGAATTTTGCAAAAATAAGGGTCACCTCACACCCTTTTAGGGTGTGACTTATGCTCAGAAGGTCGAATTCCTTTGAGGATAGAACTTCTGGAACCAATCGCTCAAACTGAAGTTTTACCGATTTCCCAAAAAAAAAAAAATTTAATATTTTTTTTTCAATTTTTTTTATTTTTTCAGAAACGAAAATTAAAGAAAAAGAAGATGAAGATGAAAAAGAAGATGATCAAGAATCAGAAAACGATTTAGACCGAGGCAATTTCCCCGGCAACGGCGCCAAATTTGACACGAGCTGTCGAACTCGCGCAAATTAAAAATTAAATCTTTAGGGTTCAAAAAATTTATAGTAGAGTGGAAACCCTAAGTCGTCTCTCTCAAGGAAATTGCTTGGGTAAAAAATCGTTATGATGACAGAAAATAAAAGGGGGGTTTGTGTTTATTTCAGTTTGATAATTTAAAAAGGCAGAATGTAAAATTGTATGTAAATTTCGTAATTAAAAATAACCAACCTAAGGTTTGGGTTCCATGGACGTCTTTCCTCGGATAAGAGGATATCAGAATCGTGATTGATTTGTCAATTGAATCAGAATCCTTATTTCCAATTGACAACCCTCTCTAAGCGATCGCTTAGCATTTGATCAAAGACGATGCTTCTACTCATACAATCGCAGAGTATGAGCCCGTTTGATTTAAGGTCATAGGGTCAATCAACCTAATCATCAAATCTGATGATTAATCCCTTTCCATAATCGCAATCGCGAATCTCAGATTGAATATCCACGATCGCATGATATCAATCTGAGTTGGGAGGGGAAAACAAAACTGATTTGAAATAAACGCAGATCCTCAAGACTAATCCATGGAATCCATTACCCTTAGGTTGATTAAAAGGTTCTTAGCCTCGCATGGCTAAGGTAAACATAATTCTAAGAATAAGAAGAAGAAGAAAAAGAACGCAATTGAATAAAAACTCAGAGAGAACTTTTCTGTTCTAAAAACTGACTGTTGAAGGGTTTCCTAGAGTCCCCCTTAAATAGCCGTCACGCAGGACGGCTAGGGTTTCACCGCTTCAGCCAAAACATAAAATAAAAGCTAAATAAAAAAATAAAACAATAAAATAAAACATGGCTTTGGGCCCTAAACACATTGGGTCCTAATGTGAATTACAAGTCCAAAAGTCAAAATAAAATTCCAGCAAAACACGTCATCTTGAGATCAAGTTTCGACCATCTTCTCGTTCGAATTGGGCTTCAGTAGATGAAATAGCGATTGTAGCCCTATTTGTTAGCTGCAAAACGCAATAAGAACGGAGTCAATCGGAAATCTGTAGAGTGAGATATGATCAAAATACGGAAGTAGTGTAAATCTGGAAAATTATGACGAAAATCAATTAAACCCAATTAAAATCTAGAATTGTGAATTGACCCAAAAGACCTTTATTTAATTCAAATAAATCATAAAAATACCAACCAAGAGTAATAAATAAGTGTAACAAAATATGAGTTATCAGGACCTGAGCTCGGAAGTTAAAGAGGAGTTGCCCATGAGCTGTGGAAGAGGCCTTATAACGGCCCGAAGCTGATCTGTAACCCTAACCTTCCATAGTTCTCCGGGTTCCAGGATTAATATATCCCCGCGAGCAACCACCGAAGGCGGAGAGAGTGGAGAAGAGGGAGGAGTTGGGATATCAACCATGACTAACTCAGCACTCGCCGAGCTTCCGCCGAGTATAGAGTCAAGCCGCCTTTTCTTCGATACCTCCGACTCGAGGGAGGCAACGTCTTTCAACTTCCCCTTCCCGGACTTCTTAAGCTTAGGTAGAAACTTCTTGTACTCCGCACTGGTCATACTGACTGCAAGAGAAGAACAAGGATCTTGATATAGGTTATAAACTATGAAAAAGGTTAAACCATAAAAACGAACTACATACCAAGCTCACAAAGGGCATCTTCCCCAAACTTATCTACGATCCGACTTAGATCGATAATGCCGAATTCATCAGCATATTCGATCAGAACTCAGACCGCCAAAATTTCCGAGCTAGAAAGAGCCGCTAAGGGCGTAGCATAATCCCTTGGACGCCTCCGATAATGTTTTTGCGTCCAATACAATTCAAACAGAGATGATATATCCCCATCATCCAGCCATTTGTCGGCGAACCAGGGAAGGGAGTCAGAATGAGATGCCACCTTAAGATAGGCATCCTTGAAGCCCTTGAAGGATTGGGAGTAAGAAATAAAAATACCCCTACCGGGAGTACCTCGTAGGGTTGCCCACCCTTTCCTCTCCTTAGCCTCGGCACTAGTCCGGGCGGTATATACATCAAACAAAAAGAAAAGAGAGAAACTGTACAAGCCAGGCAAAGGTAAACACACACTTGCTCAAAACCCCGAATAAAATCCCACGAGTTCGGGTGGAGCTGCGACGGTGCAACCCTAAGTCGGCGGATCACAACCGTTTGAAAGTCGGTAAAAGGAAACCGAATCCCCAACTTTGTGACGAGGTCCCGATAGAAATAAAAGAAGTGAGGCTAGTCCAATATAGGACCCGAGCACACTGGATAATCGCCTGGTGGAAGAAGATCAACCCCGCTGGGGTCTCCAACTGGAAGTTGGGCTACGTCGGCGGGAGACATCGTGGACCACATTTGTAGGACTTCGAGAAGAACCCAATTCTGAACGTCAGATCCCTCCATGATTATGGCCCTGGAATACGAAGGACGAGGATCAGTGCACAAATCAACCAAATCTGACCTCGGGCTTCCGAAGTTGGATGGTAACGAACATGGACTCCAAGAAAAAGGAATGGACCTATCAAAACTATTGACAAGGTCAACAAACGGCACCCGACTTGAAGCCGAATCATCAAGGCAAGAAGGGATAACCAACTCGGGAAAACCAAGCTCAGTCGAAGAAAGGCTGGAAGAACTATCGCTCAAACCAAGAGGAGGCATCCGATCCAGAACGGACCTCGGACCCGAAACTACCTGGGAGGGCGGTAAAATATAGGGCAGAGGGTCCGGGTCGGGAGATGAACTCAACCTAGGAGTTGAAGGGTTCACCAAAGGAGGGCTGCTTACACCAAAATTGAGTTGAGTTTGACGACCCCCTCCTAACTGACCTATTCCTCTCCGATCTCGTCCACCACGGGAACTGCAGCGACCTCCTCGAGGACCGCAGAGAAGTTGTTGAAGCTTCTCCTCCTCGATATACTCTTTCCTATAAAACTAATACTGCACAGATCGAGGCAGTTGTTTCACTACTTCTTCATCCTCCTCACCACCTCGGCTAGAAGCCGGACCCGAAGATGTGCTGGGAATACTCATATACAAGTCCCAAAATCACAGGCAAACTCCCTCAAAACTCTCGAACAGAGACTCAAAGGAAACACACAACTTTTCCCTCACCTCAACTGGAAATAATCACTAAATCCAAGCTCAAATCAAAATGAAATGCAAGTGATAACTGAGCCAAAATTTGAACGAAAACCAGGAGGGAAGAAAGGAATACCTGAATAAAAGGTGAACGAAGCAACTGGGAACTGACTAGAGAAGATGCAAACTCAACGAAAACCTTCGTGAACAGCAATAAGAGGAAACACTCGATAAAGACAATGCCAGGAGGAAAACCCAGGGACGAACGAAAATCCTATGCCGTTTTGAAAACTGGTATTTAAAGGAAAGAAAGCCACAGGTGCGAAGATGAAAGGACCTCAAACGGTTGAGTAGCTAAGGGCTAAATCGTAAAATCGCTTTTGCACTTATTTAATTAAGACAATCATGACCTGCAAAAACTCAGAATCGCGCTCGTTCTACGATGCACGAACCACCAATAAGGGGAAGGCACGTGGAAGTTCAAAACCGTCACCGCAGGTATGAAACGAAAGGTCAGATCGATACGATAAGGTTAAAGCCGATCATGACGTCAAAACCGAGATGCGCATCACGAACAAGGTCAGCGAACTCAACAGCTCGGCCAAAAGAGGTTTCACAACATAATGACACCGCAAATGTCAAACACACGATCCGACCTCTGATACAGCGACCTACACCATCAGTGTGCGAAACCAACGACGTCGAATCCAATACAGTACCTCAACGCAAGCAAGTCCGAGGTAGCCAGTAAACATCCCGGCATTCCGAGCTGGGGGGCAACTGTTATGGATATGAATATCATATCCCAACTACTCACCCAAGAATCTACTAAGAGATAGATTCATGAGTATCTCAACAACATTAAACAGTCAAAGTACACTAGATAAGGGTCACATCCCAACAGAAAGGGAGTTGAACCCTAATGCAATCTGGGGAGCTCAAAAGGCCCAGGCCTAGGAAGGTAATCCTTATAAATAAGAACCTAAGGACCCCAGGTACACACTTTGAACCTATTTACTAATACTGTCCACACTGTGCACACACCCACCCCTTGGCTATAAGCCTATTTCTTGTGCACAGTGATTGAGACCTCGGCTACAAGCCTAGTATACATCTGATTACACACTATCTCTGAGCGCATACACTATATCTGAGCGCATACCTCACTGTTTATTTGGGTCAGTTATAGACCTGACTTATTTAATAATTGACCCAATCAGATGTATGCGCTCAGATATAGTGTATAATAAGATGTATACTAGGCTTGTAGCCGAGGTCTCAATCACTGCGCACAAGCAATAGGCTTATAGCCAAGGGATGAATGTGTGCATAGTGTGGGCAGTATTAGTAAATAGGTTCAAAGTGTGTGTCTGGGGTCCTTAAGTTCTTATTTATAAGGATTACCTTCCTAGGCCTGGGCCTTTTGAGCTCCCCAGATTGCATTAGGGTTCAACTCCCTTTCTGTTGGGATGTGACCCTTATCTTGTGTACTTTGACTGTTTAATGTTGTTGAGATACTCATGAATCTATCTCTTATGTAATACCCCATATTTTTATTAATAAAATAATAATAATAATATAATAATATTAATAATAAACTATAAATTAGTAGTAATGATATATATATATATATATATGGTCATAGAAAACAAAGTATAATATTAATTTTATTTTTGATAAAATTATTTTGTGCGATATGAGTGCTATTGGAAAATGATTTTGATACTTTGTAATATTCTAGATTATTTATAATAAAATAATATTAATATGTATATATATATATATATATATATATATATTAGATGATAAATTGTAATTAATTGGATTATTAATTGATTGATGATTTAAGCATTTATGTTTGATTGGTAATGTTTGATTGATAATGATTGAATGGTAATGATTGATTGGTAATGTTGATTGATAATTTGTTTAGATATGATGAGTCAGCATTGAGTCAGTAATGTGTAAGCCCTAAACTTCAACTATAAATAGAGGTCTAGCCTAGCCAAACCAATTCACTCTTCAACATTTCTCCTCTACTATTCTCTCTTCTTAGTTCAAAAAACTTAGTTTAATTTATTTTATATTCTTCTGGTTACCAACCGGTTCTCTGCTCCAAATTACTCTTTTCTTCTAGAAGTTAGCGAAAAGGGAGACCAGGTAATCCTAATCTCTAGGTGGTTGTAGATTTGTTGTGTATGAAATTTTATTGGGTGTGTCCTAATCTTTAGGTAGTTATATGTTTGATATATGTAATCCTAATCCCTAGAGAGTCATAGGTTATATTGATATGAATTTTGATATATGTAATCCTAATCTCTAGGTGTTCTTAGGTTAGTTTTATATGAAATTATTTATATCACGTTTCTTAAATTCGAATTATTACATGTGATATTTAGGAAATTTTTATTGAAAAAAAATAATAGAATTTTTATTTTGAGAATAAATGGATATGATTGAATTTTCATATTTTATGATTGAATAATTATGATAATTGATGTGATGTGATTGTATGAATGACGATGATTGGATTTGGATTTTTCTATGATGAAAGTTGAAGATTTGAATTATTATATCCTTGAATAAATTGGAAAGTTATGATGAGGATCAGATTTGGATTTTATTGTGATGAATGTTGAAGATTTGAATTATCATATCCTTGAATAAATTGGAAAGTTATGATGATGATCGGAATTGGATTTTACTGTGACGAATGTCGAAGATTTGAATTATCATATCCTTGAATAAATTGGAAAGTGATGATGATGATCGGATTTGGATTTTACTGTGATGACTGTTGAAGATTTGAATTATCATGTCCTTGAATAAATTGGAAAGTTAAAATGACGATCGGATTTGGATTTTACTATGATGAATGTTGGAGATTTGAATTGTTATATAAATTCGAGAATTTATAATTATGATACTTTGGAAAATTATAATGCCCTTGAGTAACTCATTTAGAGATGATAATACTTAAAGAATAAATAATTATGATTGAATCTTTCCTGATTGTGTGTGTTTGTAATAAATTAATGGTGGGAGGATAACTTTGGGATGGTACCTTCCAAAGTGATGAACACAACTTTTGGGCTTTATGCCTCCGATGTGAAACTGATGTGAAAAAGATTGTATCCGTTCTTCCCAAAGTGGTATCTGGTAACAGTAGTTTTTTTCCCGGGATACTAGTAGCAACTTTGGGAAGAGGTGTGCACACTAGGAAGATGTGAATTGATTATGGCCAATTTTGATTATACGTGGCTGGTAACAGTGGTTATTTCCCGGGTCACGGGGTAGACTGGCAGGGTTTCCCGGGTCTACCATGGTTCTCTTCCCACTAAATATAATGAACTTAAACATTATTAATGAAAATTGTTATTTGATTTGATTATGAAGAATGTCATTGAGTTGTGAATATTATCATATTATAATTAATGTTGTGCTAAATATGTTAGTTGACAATTACCCTTATACACTAAATGGACTAAATAATCTTAAACATGATTAATAATGATATTAATACTTGATTTGAGTTATGATTAAATGACTTATTTGAATTATTGCTTGATTTATGATTAAATTTCTTATTTGAATTATTACTTGATTATGATTAAAGGACATATTTGAATATTGCTTGAGTTATGAATAAATGACATATTCGAAATATTAATTGAGTTGATTATGTTGATTATTCTTAAATAAATGTCTTGATTGATATTGGGTTATATTATCCTCGTTTTGTATCTTGATTGGGATTACCAGCTTTGCTGACTTTTGTGTTTGTTGACTGCAATGATCCTGCGGCTGCGGGGGAGCAGATTTTCAGTGAAGCATGTTGCAAAGGATGGGGCTAGCTGTGGACAGTGAGGATCACGACTCGGATATTTCTAGCTGTCATAAATATTATGTATAAAAAAAAAAAACTGTAGTCTTAGATTTTTATTTGAATGTAATAGAGTTAGCCTTGCACTTGTCCGTGTACAAGTGCGGCGGTAACACTTCCCAAATTTGATTATTTTGAACTTCCGCTGTTATTTATAAAATTATTGAATTTATTTATGCTATTATAAATTGTTAGAATTTGGGGTGTTACATCTTAGTAGATTCTTGGATGAGTAGTTGGGATATGATATTCATATCCACAAAAAAATCTATTTCAATTTTTTAAGAAATAAAAAAATTACTTATATTAGTTCATTTTGAGGAATTAAAAAAAGTCTTATCTGAATTTCAAAGATATAGTAATTTCAAAGAACTGAAATTTTAGAGAAATTAAAAGTCGATTTTTTTTCAAAGATTAAATTGAGCTCCATATTTTTTCTTAAGGACAAAAAAGAGTATTTACTCAAAAAAATGTGATTTCTTAGTTCTTACCTACCTCTATTTTGTTAGAAATATTAATATAAAATTATTAAATGTTAAAAACTTTTCACGTCACAGGAGAAAAAAAAATATTAATGGAACTTACTTTGTTGTGTAAGAGAATAGATTATTCTTATGTAATATGAGAAATCTTTAATCCAATTTTTAATGAATTATCATTTAATAACTTAAATTCTTGAATTGAATTAATTCTCTATATAACATTCCACCCTGAATAGAAGAGTGGGTTGCATGATATACTTTGCTAGTAGATCATCAATTGCCCACATGCTAACGTTGTATTACTAATATTAAAATCATAATTATTAAAATCATAATTATTGTTTTGATTATTTTATAATTACTGATTTAATCATAATAAATAACACCCTAAAGGTAAAACAGATTAAGTTAAATCATGTATTACTAATTAAATAATGAATTATTAATTAAATAATGAAATAGTCATTATATTAGTGTGTTAATTAAATGTTAATCATGTTACTGAATCCTTGTTAAAATGTAAATAAATAATAATAATATTTCCTCACCAAAAATAAATAAGTAATAATAATAATAATAATATTTTGTGAAACCTTATAAATAGGAAATTGTTTTTTAAAGTAATTAGTAATTAATAATTAATATAAACTTATTTTTTTAGTAAACAATAATTAATATAATGACCGAATTGTTAATTGTAATTAGTGTTTATATTAATGGTATATTTAAGTTATCAATGCCATAGAAACCTTGTATTAAAATTGATAATAAATATTGAAAATTATAAAGAGTAATTGTTAATTTATTAAAATCCTAGAATATATGTCTCAATATGCTATTATAAAGAGAGCAGATCTGTTATCAAAAAAAAAAAAAAAAAGAGCAGATCCTAATATATATATATGCAGGCCAGTCTCGTGAGGTAAGGTGGCGAGACCAGCTAGGATCGAAGCTGATTGGCACGCGTCAGTGTAATTGATAGGATAAATGCAATTAACGTCGCTTTCTCCGACGAGATTGGTTCACATTAATTATTTGACTACTCTACTTTGATAAAACATCTCAAAATAATTTTGAATTGTAGATACATTTCAAAATTCTTTTTTTTTTTTTTTTTTTTGTAAATTTCAAAATTCTTCTTAGTATGGTGGTTTTGCCTAGTTAGGGATAGCCATGGACTCAATGCATTACATAATTCATGAATTTATTAAGTGCTGGGTTAAATCTCTTAATTCATGTATATAAAAAACATTTATTAGAGAGAATTTTCATTTTCAACATTTGACATATTTTGCAAAAATTACTTAACATACCGAATTTAGAGAATTTTAAAAATAAATCCACTCCTAATTATAGGTCCGAGCCTCTAATTGTGTGCGAAAAAAAAGTAATAATAATAAATAAGAGAAAGCTGACAAGTGCTGTATACTAATCCCAACGCGTTTTTTCCATTTTGAGACTGATATTGACTACTTGTACTGTACTGTCCACAATTATAAGCAATAATGGAAATTCAAACAGAATCAAATCAAAAAGACAAATAAATGGTCAAAATTACCAAACCACCCTTCGCTCTCTTTCAAATACCGCTCCCATTTCTTTCACAGCTCAACAAACGCAAATGGATACGCCCAAAGGATCCCAACCCCAAAACCCTATCGCCACATGCGCCACCATGCTCTCCCTCCGCCACTTCTCCGCTTTGCGCGACTTCGCAAGCCGCCTCCCGAGCTCCGACTGTGTCGCCAGAATCATCGCCATCGCCGACGTCCTCTCCGCCGCTGATTTCTACTCCGTCCTTAAGCTCCGCCGCGATGACGCCGGCGACCGCGACCTAACGCGGAGTCAGTTCGCGAAGCTGGCGCTCCTCCTTGACCCCACGAGCACCGACAAGTTCCCTTTCTCGGACGAAGCCCTCTTGCTAGCACGTGAGGCATGGCACGTGCTCTCCGACCCGGAAAGGCGTGCCCTTTACGACCGCGAGTTCGAACAACGAAGTGGCGGTGACCGTAGAAAGGCGACGTTTTGGACCGGGTGCCCCTACTGTGGGAACCTGTACGAGTTCGAGAAGAGGTACGAGGAATGCACCTTGCTGTGCCAGAATTGCCGGAAAGCGTTTCACGGTGTGGCGATGAAGCCGCCGGTGAAGGAGGGGGATGAGAAAGGAGAGGACTATTGGAGCCACGAGAGTGTTCCCTTGAGGTATTATGAGGTTAAGGAGAAGGAGGATAATAACAACATGATGGGTGATGAAAATGTCAATGTTGTGTACATTTCTGATGATGATGATGATGATGATGATGATGATGATGATGATGATGATGATGTTGGTGATGTAGGGTTGGGGAAGATAGTGATAGAGGGGGTGAAGGGTGATGTGAGAAGTGAAGGGTGGGAGAGGGTTCATCGTGTTCAGGTGAATGAAACAGTGAATTTGCAAGGCAATGGGAAGCGGAGGATGAGGATTAAGACTGTGGCAAAGAAGGGTGTTTGGAACAGGAATAAGAGAAGCAAGAAGGAATGTGTTGATGCAGATAGTGACTTGGATTTGGATGTGGAAGATGGTGAATTGGAGTTTACACAAGGAGATGGTGATGTCTTTGTTGGGGTTCGGTTCAACAAGTGATGGAAAGGTGTGATGATTCTTTTCTTTGGTTAGTTCTAAGATCATGCTATATAGGCAGGCAGCATTTAGGGTTTCTAGACATTCTGAGCAGATTAGGTTGCACAAAAAACTATTGAAAAATTGGAACTTGATGGTATAGTTGTTCATTACGTGCTTCATCATTTTGGAAAAGAGGCGTTGCATTGTTTTTACTTCACCGTTTTTTATGCCCCCTTTTATCTTGATGGTATAGTTGTTCATTAAGCTGCATGTCAGTACTCTGAATGAATTGTTCTTTTTTTCTGTGATAGTGTTTGTGGAAGCAGCAGCAGTACTAGAGTTTGTTTTGTTTTTTTGTTGTTGTTGTTATGAAGGCGTCTTATGAATACAGTTAATAGCTTCTCAAAGACTGGTTTCTCTTCAATTTTCTGAGAGCATTAATTGTTCATCACTTGGTCTTGCCCAATGCTAAATTGGTATTGATGGTTATTGGTTACTATGGTCTAGGGATCACAAATACATGTATACGAGCAGTTTCACCATGTTGATCAACTCAACTCAACTCAGAAATTATGGAATTACTCAATTACAGTGAATTTCTTTCAAGTTGAATGAAAATAAATTTAAGCTAAAATTGTTTAGGTCATGTTTTTGAGACCGATCATTAAGACACCACATTTATGAAAAAGACAATAAAAATAGAGGGAGGTTATACTTAACCTATTTTTTCTGGCTTTTTCACCCTTTTGCCCCTTATTAATTAATTAATAACCATTTTGTCCCTGATTCGAAACTATTTATCAATCTGCCCCTCTTTAATCGACTACCTTACATTTTTAATCGACTAAATAGCCAAAACTGACAAAAAATGGCCGTTGGGAGATTTAGTCGACTAAATCTCCCTATTTAGTCGACTAAATCTTCATATTTGACAAAAAAAAATAAGTCAGTATGATTTTAATCGATTAAGTAGGGAGATTTAGTCGATTAAATCTCCCAACAACCGTTTAGTCGATTAAACATGCAAAATAGTCGATTAAAGAGGGGCAGATTGATAGATAGTTTCGAATCAGGGACAAAATAGTTATTAATTAATTAATGAGGGGCAAAATGGTCAATAGCCTATTTTTTCTTATCATCTCTTATTATTACGTAATAAAATTACATTGATTGAGAGCTGCCTGGTAAAAATAAAAGATGTTATTTTATTATTTTACCAATTTTGCAAATACTTCAGTCATTCAACATTTGTCTCTATTCATTTTTTTTAGTCGTTTTACTTTATACTCTTAGGATAATCAGTAGTATTTTTATTCTGAGATATTTGTATGTGTCATATTGACTTGTATATATTTCGTACTTTTCATTATTATGGTGTTTAATTAGGTAATTGATGTTAGTTTGGATGTGTATTATCTGTATAAAATTACCACATGTTCATACCTTTTACTATGAATGGTATTTTTTTATCATTAATGATAGTTTGGATGTGTATTAATTATTTGTATGAAATTACCAAATATTTCTCAAGTATACTATTATGTGTTTGTTGAATTGAAATTCATATGAAATATATGCTTTTTAAAAAATTAATAATATTATTTTCGATGGAATTCAGAAAAAAATCGGTTGAAAAATGAGACACAACTGTTAAACAAAAATATTTTCCATTGCATTTTTCGACGGAATTCTAGAATAATTCCATTGCAAACTGAGACGCAACTTTTCGACAGAAATATTTTTCGTTGCATTTTTTGACGGAATTTTAAAATAATTTCGTTGCAAACCGTGAAGAATTTTTTGACGGAATTATTTTTTATCAAAATTTTGACGGAATTCTAATTAAATTCCTTTGCAAACTGTGACGGATATTTTCAACAAAAATATTTTTCATTAAAATTTTAGACGAAATTCATTAAATAAGTATTATATTACGACTTTATTTGTTAACAGAAAAGTAAGGCTTCTGACATCGATCTTTTCAACAAAATAATTTTCAATTGCAAATTTCATCGGAAAAAGAAATTCCATAGACTTTTGACGGGGTATTTTTAGACGGAAAAATTCTGTCGAATATATAGATTTTTCAAGTGTTATTTGTGTCTTTCATTTCCAATTCACCTACTTCTGCTGCTTATTTGTTTTCTGAGTATTTATGGTGCGGTATAAGTTTACTATATAACATGTGCTATTTGGAATGAACTACATAATGAAAAATCTAGTAATTCAGATTCTTGTTGCATTTGAACTACTTTTGGTATTTGCTATTTTCTGTCTCTACTAAGAATGCATTGCACCTAAACTTTTTTTTTTTTTTCAAGGATATGAATTCTGATAAGCCAAAGGAACCCTCTATGGTGCTTAGTCAAAACTGATAAAATAACTAGCCATTACAGCTTGACCTTATTCTAACAAAGATAAATTGTTTGATCTGTGCTAAAGCCCATTGATTATCTAATAGCAAAGTTCTGGTAAGAAACAACGTAGTTACGCGGGCAAGACTGGAAGAGAAGAAACTCTGGATTTTCTTCGTAAAATAAGTGAATTTCCTTGTTAATTGTTTACCCTCTTGCTCCGGCATTCACAAAAAACAGAAACAAAAACTCTTAACTTTCGTATATGAGTAAAATTAGTCGCATATACATGGATTAACGGATACTCCGAGAAACCAAAAAATATAAGACCTAAATATTAGTGTATTTCAAAAAGCTTGCATGAGTGATAAAATTGCTTCTTCGTAATTGAAGAATCTGTTCTTCAAAGTTCATATGTTCAGATATCTTCATCTCACTTTATAATCCCCCTGCATCCCATTTCTCCACAATGTATTAGGCTTGAGAACGTGGCCTGGTCTTTGAATCCCCCCAAATTATATATATACATATATTTATGATGTGTGTTAAATTCATGAAAAATAATTAATACAATTAAATTTATTAGTAAATAAATTATGCATGATATTGGGTGTATTTAAGTAAACTTAAAAAAAATACAATTAAATTTATTAGTAACTAAATTGTGCATGATATTGGGTGTATTTAAGTAACTAAACTTAAATTTATTAATAATTAATGATATTGTGACTAGAGGTGGCAAAGTGGGCGGCCCGCCCCGCCCCGCTTTTGAAAGTGGGCTGAAAAACTCAGCCCGCCCCGTCCCGTTTGGCGGGTTGGGCGGGTTGGCCCGCCAGCCCGAGCCTATTTTACACTGACCCGTCTCGGCCCGCTTATGCCCGCCATCAACCCGCCAAAAAATGAGCGTGCCCCGCCCCGCCCCGCCCCGCTTTTGAAATGGGTTGAAAAACTCAGTTCGCCCCGCCCCGTTTGGCAGGTTGGGCCGCCGAGTCGAGCCCGTTTTGCCGGCTCTAATTGTGACTCACCTTCTACAATACAGCTCTAATCATCGACCAATTCTTCTCTGGGAGGGGCAACCTCTGCATCAACCCGGAGGGAACCGCCCTTTCAGATTCTTGGCAGCCTGGCTCACTCATGAGGAATTCCCTGGTCTTGTGCAGGAGTGCTGGAATAGGGATGCAGGTTGGGGCATGGCTAGTGCAGCTTTTTCGATCGAATGCAACACGCTGGCACAATGATTGCTTTAGGGAAGACACTAAGCTAAAAAACAATCTCCAAGCAAGACTTTGAGGAATTGACCGCAGTCTTAGTCATTACCCTTGCCATGCTCTAGAAACTCTCCAGAAAGATATCTGGCATCAGTTGAATCTCATTTATATTCGGGAGGATCTTACGTGGTTCCAGCGATCTAGGGCTAGCTGGCTAAATATGGAGACCGCAACACGAAGTTCTTCCACTCTACGACAGTTGCTAGAAGAAGGAGGAATCGCGTGATAGAAATATTTTAACCGTGAATCATGTATATGATTATAAAATACTTAAACAATATGAAATCAAAGTTGGGATTGTGTGTACCTTGTTGGATCGTCACAAAGTCGAAAGATTGAAGGGACTACATGCCAGATCTTCCTCTCTATCACCTATTTCGATAAAGGCAGCCTCAGCGATGGGAGCATGATGGCTTATGGAGCTTAACTCCAATATATATAGGCTAGAGAGGGAACCTAGCTAATAACCCAGAAAAGAGTTGTGTCCACTGGGTCCACCCATCATGGAAAACCAGGGTCACACTAAAGCCTACACTGCTGCCCAACTAGGCCCAATAACAACAGATGCTAGAAGCTCAATTCAATGTGATCACAATGGGCTAGTTACAATAACAATATTGAAATATCCATTAACCCGATTAATTTTAAATACAGAATTAATTAATTAATATTGCCCATAAAATGAATTTCTAACATTCTCCCACTTGGGCTATATTAATTAATGTAATATTATTTTGAAAATCATTTTATTTTGAAAACGACTCTATCGGGTTAATAACTAAAAATAATTTTACGTGGCCACAATTTTGAAAAACAATATTCCAATTTCAGCATCTCAACACAATTCAATCCAACATAATCTCCTCATAGGAATATGGCGATCAATATACCGAAAATATCATAGCATATGACCTTCCATACTCACATACAATGAGTATTATATCTTCATGAATCAAGGCCTAGTAGTGTAGTAAGAATTAGTGCTAAAATGTGATCACAATGTGACACACTAATTCTTATCGGTCCTCAATGTAATTTCTCAACAACATGAAATTACATTAGTGCAATTTCCAAGCAACATGAAATTACACTCTGTAATGCAACTTCTCAACAACATGAAATTGCATTACCACAATTTCTAAACAACATGAAATTGAATTAACACAATTCCAAACGACATGAAATTGATGAGATTGGATAAACTAATATGTCACGATACAACATGAGATCTCAAAATTTGTGACATCCAATCACCTTTAAGCTCACAACATGCTTAAAGATATTATTCCATACATATATTTCTCAGTCGACAGGAGAAATAATAATAATGATGATCATCATCAATTACGTAAATTCAAACAAATATCACAAAATAATTATCAGTTTGCATAGAAAAGAAACAAACTGAATATGACTCCCACTAACCAAAGGAATCAAAAGAATCTAAAATATTCAAAAGCAAGCATTGAGTATTAATTGAGTATTACTCCCACTAATTAAGGGAATCAAAAGATTCTAAAGAACTCAGTGTTCTATATACAAAAGAAGCTACTCTAAGGTCTTTCTTTTCAAAGCTTTTAGATAAAAGACTATTGTTTTATTCAATAAATCAACATCTTACTAGCAAATAAAATGTCATCTATATAAAGTACTAAGAAAATATATTTACTCCCACTTACTTTCATGTAGATGAATCAATTAATGAGCATACACTAGCTTCAGAGATCTGTCCCCTTTGGGCAGATAGATCACCTAGACCAATGCACCTCCAATAATTTTATTACAGTTAAGCTTCCAATTAAAACACACAATAACCCCCTTTGGGCAGGAAATTGCATGAAATAACTAGAAGCATTCTTCAATAATTTTTGCATTTAAATAGTTTAAGCAGAAGCATACAATCCAATAAACAAAAAAAAAATTATTACAGCATGTAACATAGGCTGAGAGTACAAAATCATACAACAATATCAATTGAGAGCAAATTTTTATTTTTATTTTTAATACACTGTGCACCAAAATATACCCAAAAATAAAATTCATAACTGAAGAGTTTAACATAAGTTAATTTTTATCACAAAAAAAACATAAAATCCAAGTTCTTTCAAATAAGAAATATGTGTCAAAATCATTCTCAAAGGTGATAAAAAAAAGTCTTCGAAAATTAATTTTATTCTAATATTAAAATTAAGTACACAATTTCATAATAACCTCAATATAAAACCAGACATATTTGTAACATATAATAATTCAAAATAATAGAATATCAACAATGCCCAACATGTTGCACTACACAACATTCCAATTAGTCCCAAGAAAGGTAAGAATAATGTATCCAATTTGGGTAGTTATCTTTACAAGAAGCTAATTGTACTAACAGAATAGCCAAAGTAAATGTAAAGAAGCATGCTGTGAAAATAGTTGAAGAGGCCTAAGAAATATAGATTCCTGAAGAGTTAACAAGAAATACCATATATAACCTTTACACTTAAGCCAGATCCCACCCACTTATTAAGCAAACTAATCAATCTCCAAAAGTTGAAACTAAAATAAGGCTTCGATCTTCTTTTGCTCAGTAGAAAAGATCAAACAAAAATAAATAAAAATAAAACAATAATACAAAAGATACGCGATTTACTTTGTTCATCCAGGTACTGCCCTTGAATTTATTTACTTATTTGCACCCAATATTTTAGAAAAAGGAAACTAAAATATTAAAGATATATCTTCTCAATGCATATATTTCTACAAATAGATATCCAACGAGGTTCAACAACCACAATGCTAACAGTACGCATTCCAACAAAACTTTATTTTGGGGATCCATGATTCTTTATATTCATGGTCAACTGATAGAAGCCTCAACCTTCTTTTAAAAAATTAAAACAACAAACTAAAATCTGACATGCAAACATATATATATAAACTACACCCAAATCAAAACAAACCGTAACAATGATTTGTATGGGATCACGTAAATAATAATGCAAAATCCAAATTGATCAATATAGGAAATATCTTCTTTCGTGATATACACACAAACCGTAACAATTATTATTGTTAACATCAAAATTAATTGATTTACACACATAATGCAATAAATTAGTCATGAGCAATAACAAAAATAATTAAATATTATAGACTCCCCTTTGGGCAGAGTATATAATATATAATTATTTTTCATCACATGAAGATTTAACAGCGGAGAGATTATATATAATTGTCTAAAATTTATCCCCTTTGGGCAGATAAATTTTATAAATTATATATCTCCTTAATTCCAACATAAAAACATCATACGTAATTTTCAAAAAATTTATCCTCTTTGGACAGATAAATAATTTTCAATTACATATTCTCATCAATAAAATTTATCTTCATGTAATTTATTATTATATATTAAAAACCCCTTTGGGCAGGTAATTAACATATAATAATTATTAAACAATAATAATAACTCTTGAACCAAACATGCTCAAACAATATGAAACACTTCTTCAACATGTGTTTCTAAAAATTATAGTATTTGTTAATCAAGAAGAATTCCACTCATTGTCAACTACGATTATTAAAATTGTGTATCCAAATAATATTTTACAGATTTTGAATAAATAAATAAAAACTGTAAATATATATATATATATATATATATATATATATATATATATATATATATATCTAAATAGTGGCTCATGAGGATGTAAGCCCCAATCTGTTAGTCTTTATACATGTTGTAAGTACGGGAAATATATATATTTCAATCAAACATTTATGTCGAACATGAATAGAACAAGAGCAGTGTATATATACTGGACGACAATAATTATAATCATTACAAGTGTATCCAACATTGCTCTATGGTTATGGTGGGATATAACCATATATATACACGTAATACAAAATGCTGTAAAACAATAGAACATGTTTGACTAAAAAAAAATTGTCAATAATAGAACATGTTTGACCAAAAAGATAAAAAATAAAATTGTTATCCATTAGCGCATGGTACAATAATAGATATATCTATTAGATATATAACTGAAACGATTTGAATAATAATTATTATATAAATCAGAACTGACTAAAAATCGGAACTGATATTCTTTGAGTAATATTTCTGTTGGATAACAAATAAACAGTAAATCTGCCCACGATAACAAATATTTTTAACAAAATACGGAACTGATAAACTTGTAAATCGTGCCCACGATAACAAATATTTTTAACAAAATACGGAACTGATAAACTTGTAAATCGTGAAAAATAAATAAAAAAAAAACAAAATAAATCGGAACTGATATATTGTAAACGGTTTGTACGAAACAGCTCGAAAAACAACAGAAAAAAAACTAATGATCTACACGATTCACGTGGCTTGAAATCCAGGTTGAGAAAAGCCTTTACACAAGTTTCGAATCAAGTACTCTTGAGTTTATCAAATACAACAATAAACCAACTAGCCACTAGGGAAACTTGCAGTAATAATAAATTGAAGACTTAAACTATTCATGAAATTATGGTTGGACCTTTATGAAGAAGGCATATAACACTTACGTGTCCCATTCAAATAATATATGCAGTTTATGCACATTGGTATACGCCAAAACCAAAGATGAATGTTTTCAGGGAAAAAACCGATCGATATTATATATTTCGTAACTTTATTCAACGTGAGCAAATCTCAAACTCAAAAGGAATATATAGGCCAATGAGAAAATATATATATGAGTCACAGGGCTTTTTGACACTTTTGCCCTTCATTAATTAATTAATAACCAATTTGTCCCTCCCAAGAACTATCCACCATACTGCCCCCATTTAGTCGATCAAGTTGAACTTTTAATCGACTAAATGGGCAAAATTCAGAAATCAAGAAACACGAATTTTAGTCGACTAAATATTCACCTTGATCGACTACATGTCGAGCACATTTAGTCGACTAAGGCCATTATTTAGTCGACTAAATATCGCGGACCAGGTTTTTTAAAACTCCCCATTTCGCAATAGGGTTATTTTCAAACCCTAGTCGACTAATTTTGCTCCAAGAACCCCTTTCTTCAACCAAGTCCGAATCTCATCCCTTGAAGGTCCGATTGAAGCATCATTGGTTCACAACTTGCGAAATTGACATAGGTAAAATTTTCTGACTTGCATTTAGTTTTAGGTTTAGGTTTTTTTTTGTTTTCTCCATGCTTTGGTTTCTGTTTTTTTTTAATTTCTTGTTTATGGTAGAAGGTTGTTTGCGATTTTGTGGCTTTAGGTTAGGGGTGGGGTGTTGAGTTTGATGTGAGGGTAATTGACTAGGGTTGATGTGGTAGCTTAGGGTTAGGGTTAGGGGAAGGGCTGCTGTTTTGGTTGGGGTGTAGGGTTAGGTTCCTGTTTTTATGTTAGGGTATAGGATTGGTTTTCCTGTGATGGGTTAGGGTTAGGGTTAGGGTTGCTGTTTTAGGTTGGGTTTAGGGGTAGGGTTCATGTTTTTATGTTATGGTTAGGGTTAGGGTTAGGGTTGCTGTTTTTGATTGGGTTTAGGGTTTGTTTTATGTTTTATTTTAAGGTTAGGGTTTAGTTTTTTATATTGAATTTTAAAATTTTTTGATATTGTTATTGTCCATTGATATTGTTTCCACTTGCATTGTAGGTACCGTTGTTCCCATGGCTGGGCGTAGAAGATCGGATAACGTGGGAAATGAGAGACATAAGAAGGTACGACAAGACCGTCCGTCTTCGTCAAGGCCACAAGATGAAGAGCCCGCTCATGTCGACCTCCCATTCGAATACTTGTTCAAGTATGACCCCGTGGTTCATGATTCATTTGTCTGTGACTTTGCTAACCGACCCATATGTGGGGCCAAATCACTTGATACAACATTTTTTTAAGCAGAAGGTTTTAACATTGTGAGGTGGTTGGAGGGAGCACATCTTAGGGTTTTGGCTGAACTGTCGTGTTCATATTCAGAGCTGCATGTACGGGCCTTCTACCATAACCTCTGCTACGTACAGGGTGAGCTGAGGTCGAGGGTCTGCGGGGTGGAGATCATCATGACGGCTCCGGTATGGTTGGAGTTACTGGGGTATGACTTTGATTCTGCGGACACTGTGGAATATGACGCAGATAGCGGCTCCACACTTCCAGGATATACACGAGGTGATGTCGTGCAGGAGCAGAGAATAGTCCGTGGGCAACACATTGCCTATACGGTGGGTTGCTTACTGTGGAGTCCCGTATACTACACTATGTCATCACCCACATTCTGTTTCCGCAAGCGTTCAATCATTCCAGGGTGTTGGAACATGACATTCCCATCATGTGGGCTATCCGACATGGTACTTTGGTGAACTGGAGGCACTACATCTGTTGGATGATGTATAAGGCCAAACACAAGGGTGCACTTCCATTTGCTTGTCTTGTTCAGAGGATATTAGAGCACTTTGGTGTTCCCATAGGCAATGTGACCTTGAAGAAGACCACAGGGTATAATCATAGGTTTGGAAAGTGTCTACTGGAGCAGTGTAAGATGACAAAGAACATACAAACAGGAGTGTGGCAGTTCACAGGCGCGGCTGATGTTGAGGTTCCTGATGTTGCTCCACTTGCAGACATGGTTGAGCCCGAGGTGGAGGATGATGCTGACGATGATGATGAGGGTGACCATCAGGAGATAGCTGAGCCTGAGGTGGGTTTTCATTGCGTGATGTCATGAAGGGAATAAACGCCACGCTGAAGAAAATAGGAAAAATGGCGCTGAAACACAAAAAATAGAGGAAGAGTCACATCCAGAAAGGGAATGAAAGGTTTAGACATATACAGGGACGGTTCAAGGGTGTTGAAGATAGGCTTGCTCGTCTAGAGCTTGGACGAGGACAGCAGCAGGTTGAGGATGTTGCAGGGCAGGGGGCTGATGTGTCCGACCAGGATGACAAGGAGACGGTGTCCGACACGGAGTGGTGGCATCACCTGGGAACTCAAGTTTCCTGAACTAGTGTCAGCGTCAAAATTCCCCTCTACGTCCGTATCTGAGGTGTCACCCAGCGGAATAACACTCTCAGGTTCACCATCGTCTTCACTGTCCATATCCTCCTCATGCTCATCCTCATCCTCGTCTATTTCCCTCAGTGTTATCTGACTTAAGACAGGTGCAGGAGCAGATAAATCGACCACTCTGTCTTCTTGACTTTGACTTCTTTCATGCATAGGTGCAGATGAAGATTGACCACAGTCTATTTCAACATATATCTCGATAAAGTTTTGAAATTTTCGGTCCACAATTGCATCTATAACACATTCCACATCTTCATCGTCACAAATATCATTACCAATGTAGAATATAGCATCCTTACCAACTGTAGACTCTACCCTGGCGATCATCCGTTGAACGCACTGGCTGCCTTGTAGCCCCAATTTTTGGTGAATCCTCCCCTTAAGCTCATTGTACGTAGTGCCCCGTTTAATTTTCAACATTTTCGTTTTTCCTTCAAATTGAACACCGTTGGGGCCTTCATAATACTTTCCATCATAGTAAATCATGGTAACATACATGTTTGGACTTGAGCTCATCTTTCACACGAATTTGGGGGTAGGAATCGGATTTTAGGGTTTTGGGTTCGGATTTGGGGGAAACAAATCAGAAAATAAGGGAAATGACAATGATTTCACAAATACTATGCTTTAGAGATGGTGGGATGAAATGGAAGGGTGATTGGAAGGATCACAACTGACAAACAAAAGAAAGAGGGGTTTTGATTTCGAAAATATTGCAAATGAGACCGAGAGAGGTCTGGATATAGGGTTTTCTGCGATATTTAGTCGACTAAATAATGGCCTTAGTCGACTAAATGTGCTCGACATGTAGTCGATCAAGGTGAATATTTAGTAGACTAAAATTCGTGTTTCTTGATTTCTGAATTTTGCCCATTTAATCGATTAAAAGTTCAACTTAATCGACTAAATGGGGGCAGGATGGTGGATAGTTCTGGGGAAGGGGCGAATTGGTTATTAATTAATTAATGAGGGACAAAAAAAAGGTCAAAATACCTGAGTCATAGGCCGAATCATATAATATACCAATTAAAGGAATATTATATATATATACATATTATCTAATAGTTTTTATAATATATATATATATATATATATATATATATATATATATATATATATATATATATATATATATAATCACAAACGGTATATCCCTAAAACAAAACAAACAACCATATATATTTTATTGTTACATATTCTTAAAAATCGGAATTGATAATTATATGACGATGCACAAATCAGAATAGGCTAAAATGATGATTGTTACATCTCCTTATAAATCGGAATTGATATATACAGTTTATTATATAAATAGCCTATTTTTATTATATTCTATTTATTATTAGTTTACTCCATTAAAAATCGGAATTGTTATATACGATTTGTTATATACAAAGGATAAGATCATATCTTCTTGAAACAAACATCTAATTTGTGGGACCAAAAAATCGGAATTGATAAAAAAACGGAACAACAATAGCAGACGATTCTAGTAACTTGTATCAAAATTTTTGCCTAAAGACAAAGTCAAATGTGAATCTACAGTAAAAACAAACAACTATTCAGTATTCACGTTTCACGAAGCAAATTTTGAGGAAAAAGTGCATACACTAGCTTGGATATATAGTCTCATACCAATATGCAAAAAAGGATGATGATAAATATCTTTTAAGAAAGCATATAATACTGTACATGAAAATTGGCATAACACTAGTACACTAATCACCAAAAGAAATCCTAATACCAAAATACACGAAAAACGATGATAAAGAAAAAAGCATATAACATTGTACAATTGTACATGGAAATTGAATTACATACAACGATTTATGCACCCAATGTCTAGAACTTAAACAATTATTATTGAAAATCGGTTAGTTATAATTAGTATGTAAAATATATCTGGCTTGGTTTATTTCAAGTCCATAGAGAGAAAACAAAACATAACATAAAAATTTAAAGATACAACAAATAGAATGCATTCAACCAGGTGTTTTCATATATATTGAATATCCAAAGAAAAACGAAAGGTACTAAATAATTTTTAATGTGCAGGATATCAAACAGTGTATATATCACATAGGACAAAACATAAAAAATAAATAATCCAACGACAAAATCCTGCAACTTACATAAAAATATAGCAACCTTTTCAATTAATTAATTTTTTTTTCTTTTTTATTTCTGAAAATCAACATCGATCCAAACATAGATTAAACTCAGGTGAAATTGTCCAATCAATTTGAAAAGTTTTAGAACTTTTGAGCAATGAACTCTCAAATACGAATTCTTCTTCAATGCTCCATAAAAATATGCATATTATACATCTATGGAAAGATATTGACATGTTGAATAAAAACCCTTAAAGGTTCTTGATTCAATAAAAAAAATTTCATGAATTAATCCATAGAGTTTCGACCTTTATATATATAAAAAACAAAACCCCAATTTATTTGATTCAATAATATAGATTCTACAATCATATACAGAGGCTCTGATACCAAATGATAGAAATATTTTAACCCTGAATCATGTATATGATTATAAAATACTTAAACAATATGAAATCAAAGTTGGGATTGTGTGTACCTTATTGGATCGTCACAAAGTCGAAAGATTGAAGGGACTACATGCCAGATCTTCCTCTCTATCACCTATTTCGATAAAGGCAGCCTCAGCGATGGGAGCATGATGGCTTATGGAGCTTAACTCCAATATATATAGGCTAGAGAGGAGACCTAGCTAATAACCCAGAAAAGAGTTGTGTCCACTGGGTCCACCCATCATGGAAAACCAGGGTCACACTAAAGCCTACACTGCTGCCCAACTAGGCCCAATAACAACAGATGCTAGAAGCCCAATTCAATGTGATCACAATGGGCTAGTTACAATAACAATATTGAAATATCCATTAACCCGATTAATTTTAAATACAAAACTAATTAATTAATATTGCCCATAAAAAAAATTTCTAACATCGCGTTGATGCACTGAAAAATGATGCTGGTGAATGGATCGGGGAACCTTCTGTGCTGATGGATATGCAAGTTGAGTATTATAGAAATTTGTTTAAAGAAGATAATTCTATAAGACCTGGGCTTCCAATTAAAGGCTGTTTTCCCAGCCTTGAGCAAGAGTTCAGTCTTTATTTTAGTAGTATACCTTCAAATGAGGAGATTAGGGGTACAATTTTCTCCATGCGACCCCATAAAGCTCTGGGGGTGGACGGTCTTCATAGTCTATTTTTTCAGTCTCAATGGGAAACTGTCGGGAGTTATGTCTGCACACTGACAATTCCCACAACGTTCGGGAAATCAATCAAACTCTTATTTGCCTGATCCTGAAGACAGACTCGCCCCAGTCCCTTAAAGACTTCAGGCCTATTATCCTTTGTAATGTTATTTATAAAACTATTACTAAACTTATTGCTAACCGTTTGAAATAGCATGTGGACAAAATTGTCATGCCTAACCAATGTAGCTTCATCAAGGGAAGGCAAGGAACGAATAATGTAATTATAGTGCAGGAAATTATACATTCCATGAGGTCGAAGAAAGGTGCTAAAGGTTGGATGATGATTAAAGTGGATCTAGAAAAAGCATATAACAGAATTAGTTGGGACTTTCTTCGAGATACTCTGCAGGATGTGGGGTTTCCTCCAAATATCATAAACCTTGTTATGTGGTGCGTCTCTTCCTGCACGATGAATGTTCTTTGGAATGGATCCACAACTCAGGAGTTTCTTCCATCCAAGGGGCTTAGACAGGGCGATCCTTTATCCCCATATTAATTTGTCCTTTGCATGGAGCGACTTGGTCATCTCATTTCATGTGCAGTAAAACAAAAGTACTGGAAGCCAATCATGCTGCGAAGGAATGCCCCTCCCATTTCTCATCTTTTTTTGCAGATGACCTTCTTCTTTTTGCAGAAGCATCCCATAACCAGGCCCAGACCATTTTTGCGGTGTTAGACGCTTTCTGTTCCTCTTCCGGTCAAAAAGTGAATAATGAAAAAACAAATATTTTTTCTCACGGAATGTGAACCATGTTTTGGCCGCAGATCTAAATGCTGAGTTGGGCTTTACCAGGACATTGGACCTTGGCAAGTATTTGGGTATTCCAATTCAGCAACGAAGAATTGGGAAGGCGACATTTAGTCACATCCTAGATCGAGTTCACTCTAGGATTAATGCTTGGAATCACACTAGTCTTTCCCTGGCTGGTCGAATTACTCTCTCTAAAGTTGTTCTCTTAGCTATACCAGCTTACGTGATGCAAGTCTCAGTCGTTCCCCTTGGAGTTTTTGATGAGATTGAAAAACAAATTAGGAGTTTTGTGTGGGGCTCAACTAGATCAACTAAACGCCCACATCTGGTTGCGTGGGATCAACTGTGCATGAATAAAGATCAAGGTGGCCTGGGTCTGAGGAAAATGAAGGACTTTAACAGGGCATTTATTATGAAAGTTGGATACGGGATCCTCTCCAATCCTGACGCGCTCTGGGCTAAAGTATTAAGGAGTAAATATAAGGTGCAACCTAGTATCTTGCCTGCTATCACTGCAACGCGAAATAGCTCCTCTCTCTAGAAAGCCAGTCTCGTCCTGGCCGGTGATGCTAAAACACACCAAGATTGTGCTAGGCAATGGGAAATCCACTCATTTTTGGGAAGACCTGTGGGTCCCGGGGTGTGCTGCTCTCTTATCCTATGCTCTTGCTAACTCAACGCGGGTTGATAACCAAGTGGTTGTATCTGATCTCGTTTCATCATCAGGTAGCTAGTTGTGGGATGCTTTTCAACATATTCTGTCAGTCCACATCCAAGCTCGCATCAACAATATCCTCCCTCCTTCTGATACTGATGAACAGGACCAAATTATGTGTATGAAGACGTCAGATGGGAGCTTTTCACTGAAGTTTGCATACGAGGCAATATCTAGGAACGAGAATGACTCTACCAATATGCCCTGGAAACAAGTTTGGGGATGGCAGGATCCAGAACGCATACATACGTTCTTGTGGCTGATTGTTGCGTAAAATCGGCAAGTGCACCGATCGTACCAAGTAATAAAAGATGAGTAAGAATATCGTCCCACGAGGATTGAGGCACCGAAATTATTTTAACTATTCTTTCCTTGTTGGATGAATAAAAGTTGATTTGAGAATGTCTGTGATTGTAAAAATTGAGAACTATTCAAAACTTGTGAACAATTCAAAAGATGATTTTGAAAACTTAAGAATAAAAGATTAAGGTTGAGAAAAATATTTAAAAAGCTATTGCAGTAAAGGACGCCAACACCTTTCTGATCCCCACCTTGTAATATTCATTAATGTTTACATTTATTTACCCATTGATCAAACAATTCACCATCTATCAATTAATTAGTGAAGCCCTAATTCCTTAGTGATCTTAACTTTATTAACCCTATTAGAACCCTAATCCCTTAGAAATTCCTTTTCAAGTTAATCCTTAAAACCAATGAATTTTTCACGTTTGCAGTTCATGTAGCCTATCCCTAGTGCGTACATGAACTGTTATTTTACCCTCTGTCAGGAACTAGAATCTCAATATTCCTATTGAAAGCAATCCTAATAGAGTGATCAATTCTAGAAGAATTATAAGATGAAGAACAGGATAAAATAAATGCAATTGAAATAATTAAATATAAAAATTAACCAAACTACAAGGGGTTCACATCAAGGGTTGTGACCCTTACCACAATAATAAGAGACTAGCCAGACATATTCATGTCTGACAATTCTAAGTATTGAAAAGAATCCATAAAAGAATAATAACCAGAAAATTTGGAGAAGAAACTTGCTCCGCCTTCTGCCTTCGTGTTCTTCTCTGCGCCCCCAAAAAGTTCTCTCTTTTGAATTTCTGACTCCCTTTTATAACCAGAAATTCAATCAGGTCATAATCTTCAGAGAGATTTGATTTTTCTTTCCGTTTTCATTTAAATTTGCAATCACGGAATTAAAGATTCAAAAACCGACGCCCGACGCAATCAGCTCCGATTCCACGCCTGTCGCATGAAGTGTTTCAAATTGCTGACGCAAGTAGCGTGACTTTCACGCTAATCGCGTGAACTGGCAGGGAGTTCCCAACTTGTAGACGCGGTTAGCTTCATTTCCACGCCATTAGCGTGGGATTGCGCGACCTGCGTGAGATTCTTTGCCATTAGTTGGCGCAACTAGCGTGGATTTCACGCCATTTGCGTGAAAACTCAGTGAATCAGCTCTCTTTGACGCAACTAGCTTCAAATCCATGCTATTGGCGTGGAGGATTGATTTTCACGCTAATAGCGTGAAATTCAAGCTATTAGAGTGAGAAAATGGATAAACATGATTTGCACCATTTGCAAGCTTTCCTCCTGCAAAAACATTAAATTTAGCGTGAAAGTGTGTCTGAAGATGGATTATCAATAATTCATTAAAAATAATACTTTTTATCGCTGAATTACAGTGAAATCCTTATTCTTTTTACGCTAAAATATCTATATGCTGAAGGCACATCACTGATGATAGAGGACAAGCTTTTGACGAATGAAAGAAGGTGCAAACGTCACATGACTGGTTCTGATATTTGTCATTTGTGTAATCGATTTACTGAAAGCACCCTACATGCAATCAGGGATTGCGTTGATGCGAAGCAGGTGTGGGAATATGTAGTTAAACAAGAGGCAATGGAGGAGTTTTCTCTCTTAACCTTCAACAATGGGTGTTGTCCAACATCTCACAGGTTCATACTTGGTTTAATCTGTCTCCATGGCCTTTTCTGTTTAGGACCATTTCTTGGTTCATTTGGCGATCTAGGAATAAGAAGATATTCCAAGGTCTTCAGAAACTGCATACAACACTTTGAGAGCTACTCTGGTATATGGAGATGGGTTTACTTGGTCAGAAAGCACACTTCAGGTTGCTGGCCTTGTGACTCATTTTGCGAAAAGAGAGGTTAGTTTCCTGGGTTTTTCCCTGAGAACCTTGGGTTAAGCTGAATGTTGATGGGTCAAGCATAAACAATGGCGAATCTTCCGCTTGTGGGGGAGTAATTCGAAATGCTAGTGGAAGATGGCTCGTAGGGTTTTGTAAAAATATTGGTTGTGGCAACATTTTATTGGAAGAACTGTGGGGATGCCTCCTTGGGCTTGAAATTGCTTGGAGGAAGGGCTTTCATTTTATATGGCTTGAAGGTGATTCACTAGTAGCACAACATCTTTTGAAATAGGGTTGCAATCCTCATCATCCAGCCTCAATTTTGGTCCTGCGCATCAAGAATATGCTATCTTGGGATTGGATGTTTAGGATTTCCCACATTCATAGGGAAGGAAATGGGATTGCAGATTGGATGGCCTCATTCACTTATTCTTTTGACTGGTCTTACAAGAGTTTGTCTCGCCTCCATCAGGTTGTCGTGACATGCTTGAAAGGGATTATGTAGGAGTAGTTTGGTCTAGGATGTGTACCTAGTCTTTCCTGCTATTTTTTTCTTTCCTATTTATTTTTCCAAAAAAAAAAAATTATGATATATTTTTTCGTAGAGATTTATTTTTAAGTTCACTTTTTATAACTTAAGAGAAAAAAAAACTAAAATTACTTTTTTTGAGTTTTTGTTTTAAAAAAAAAAACTGATCTAATTATTATAAAATTTCGAGAATGTTTTTTGAAAAAAATAAAATAAACAAACAATGTCATCATTTGACGAGATGGGAAGAAAGGTTAACTCAACTCCAAACCTGCACTTGCCGCGCAGCCTATGTTGCCATAAAATATAAATACGACACAAATTGACTAATTGAGTCATATTGGTCATGCTGGAACTCGAGGTACTAGCTCTTGAAATGCTTAAATCAGTACATGTACATGCACGTTCATGTGTGTGGCTCACACCCTCAAATATTTTGGATTTAAGTTCAATTCCTAAATCTGGTGCAACCCAAATAATTTTTATTACACTATTGGTTGCCGAAGAGGTTTGACTTGCTTGCTCAAGAGTATATATTTTTAGTGTACAAGTTGTTCCATGTTAGTAAACTTTTTTCAGGAATTCTTTTCTAATAATTTTCTTGGATATGGATATTTCTTTGAGCTTTATATGGAGTTTGTAGTCTTTTATTCTAATTTTTCTCAACTATAAAATTTCGAAATTATATGTAAATTGGGAGACCCTACGAGAACACAAGATTCTTAGAAAGGTTCTGGCTTGGTCAGGCCATAAAGTATATTAATCTTGTTATTCTCATTTTACTTTTCGTTAGTAAAAACCACCTTTTACTACCATCTGATCTGCATGCATACAATACCGTAACATTTCTTGATTGGGGGCTTGTGAAAGTACCAAGCTCTGGAAATACTTTTCTTCTGTTAGTAGTAAAACCCAGAATATCACTTTTTTTTTCTTCATATTTTGTTGTGCTCTATATGATCCTTATTAAATGCTCCTATATTACTATTGCTATCTATCTATCTTAATCTTCTTATTTTCTTTAACTGTATCTCACATTAGATCTGAACCCAGTGTTAGCTAAGAAACTATGCTCAGAATTTTGTAATATTATTGTCTCTAATTTTCTACATGCATTTTGAAAATTTTCATTCAAGTCATCTAATTGCTATGCGTGAGAGCTGTCCATTACCATCTATAGCTAGTTATATTTGTATGATTTACTTAGTTGGATTGAGTGGTTTGGATACATATCCTAAACCAAAAAATTGAATGAAACTTCCAATTTGACTAATTCTCCTTGTATGTGCACTCCTTAACTTATGTGTTGATCCTATGTTTTCTGACATTTGGTTATCAGGATATTGCTGGTACCTTGGCAACAGAAGAGGCTGAGGATTCAGCACAAGTGGGCAAGTTGCGTTCAGCTCTAGAATCCGTTGATCTCAAAAGAAGAAAGGTACTTTATTTTATTCAACTGTTATATCTTATTCATGCATGTAATCATATTTGCATACGTCAAGAGTTCCTTCATGAAGTGAATATTTTGTCATTGCATTAGTTTACTATGCAAATGTTGTACAAGAAATTTTAATATAACCCATGATTGCAGTGCAGCATTTTTATATTTTGTTTTGAAATATTTTCACTTGATACTTGGAAATTGCTTTTATAAGAGGAAGTGAAAGTCACACACAAAAATTGGGAAATTACCAATTTTGTTGGTTATACTTCTATTCAGAGAGTCGTATTCAGCACTTCTAGAGGTCTATATCTGTGTGATTAGGAGGAAGATATAAACGGAACATACACCCCTTTTAATTACTTGTATATAGCCAACACAAGTTATGACCGTTGAACTCAAGGTAATTGAAGTGCAGTTATGCAGTCCTGGGTTTCAATTTTGGTAAAGTTGATTTTCTGCAGTTCTTACTGAGCAGCAAAATAGGCCATTTAAAGAGGGGGGAATTTTCTGGTGACATTAGCCTTCATTCCTAAACACATGATATGTCAATTCTGTCAGACCTGTACTACTGCAATGTTAGTGATAGATTTAAATTTTAATAGCAATTAAAGAAGGATATTGATGTATTATTTTCTTCTTAAAATGTCTATTTATCATGTGCCGTTGATATCTTATTATATTCAGATTTTGCAACAAATGAGAAGTGATGTAGCGTTATTATTGGAAAATGGTGGTTCACCTATTCAAAGTCCTTCTTCTGCAGCTGAAGATGCACGATTAGCATCTCTCATTTCACTTGACGGCATATTGAAGCAAATCAAGGTTCTTGTTTCTTCTTGAAATCTGTTTTGGAAGCTCGAGTTTAGTGTTCTAATAAGAAATAATCAATAATTTAAGGTATAATTTGAACAGGATATAACAAGACTTTCTACTATGAACACCATCGGGAAAAGTAAGAAAAGAACAGTGCTTGTTTCTCTTGATGAACTAACAGAACGAATGCCTTCGCTTCTTGAAATTGATCATCCATGTGCTCAGAGGCACATTGCAGATGCTTGCCGCATGGTTGAGGTATGCAAGTTGTTGCTCAGTATGACTAGATTGTGAGCACTAAAGGAATCAGATTGTGCTTTGAACTGTGTTGGCATACTCAGTGTTGACTAAAATTCACTACGACTGCTCTGATAAAAAGCATATCTAATAAGGACAGGAATGGTGCATTAACGGAGAGGTTGACTTTGCCTGGTTTTTCTCCGTAGTTGCCATTAATTTTTAAATTATTGTTAATTAAATTATTTGCTTTGCTATATGGGAGTACTACCAAGTTAAATACTAAGGAATTTTGTAGCCCCTAGAAAAAAAGAAAATAGAAAGAAACAAAACTAAGGACTGAACAGTTGAAAATAATTTGAAATGATTTTCCGTCTCCTTGCATTTGTGTGAAATTAAGATATTTTTTTGTCTGAAATCAGTTGGGTCTGGCGTTTGTTGAGTTTTGTGAATCCTAAACCCTCTTTTCTGTTGTGTTTGACGCAGTCAATTCCTGAAGAAGATGACCGCATTCAAGATTTATCACATGCTCGCAAGCCATCAACTGATGTGGGCTCTGGATCTGGAACTGATGTGGCACAGTGGAACGTGCTTCAATTTAATACAGGCAATACCTCACCATTTATAATCAAATGTGGAGCAAACTCAAATTCAGAACTAATAATTAAAGCTGAGGCTCGAGTTCAGGAACCTAATGGAGGTGAGATTGTGAGGGTTGCCCCTAGGCCGTCCATTTTGGAAAATATGAGCTTGGAGGAAATGAAGCAAGTATTTGCTGAACTACCTGATGCTTTAAGCTTGCTTGCCCTGGCAAGGACTGCAGATGGAACTCGAGCACGGTATTCTAGATTATATAGGACCTTGGCTATGAAGGTTCCATCCCTTAGGGATCTCGTCATTGAGCTTGAAAAAGGGGGTTCACTGAAAGATGTGAGAACTTAACCTTCAAGGGCAATATGATCATGAACTATACATTATAGGCCTCGAGTAGGTTGCTTGTGAAGGCTTCGGCTTTTGGGCGTTGATTGAGTAGTGGGGGAACCACTGTACAATCCTTGTTCTGCATGCATGTTTCCATATTTGGTTGTAATTATTTCAGTATTTCTTATCCTGCAATTTTGTTTATGAAGTGTAATTTATCCAAAATGCCCGAGTCCACAGGCTTGTTTAAGACTTCATGTTTATTCATGTCGAATTTCATCGAATCTGCCATGAATCTCATCTTACTATTGATAAATAAGCAGGCAAGAAGATGAAATTGGAAGAAAAAAGAAGAAAAATTTAATGTAAAAAGAATTAATTTGGAAGTATTAGTAATTGACAATTAAGGAGAAAGAAAAAATTTAAAATAAAAAAAGTAATTATTTTAAAAGCATAGGGAGTTAAAATTTAGATGATGAGGAAATTTTAGTTAACATTAACGCCACTTTTATTTTGTGGGAGTTGGCGATCAATGAAAGGGACAAATGAAAATTCTCTTTAACTCTTTTCAAAATTTGATTCCTCACGTCACATGTGAAAAATAAAAAATAAAAAATAAAAAATAATCCTTCCCCAGTCCTTCCCTTTCTTTACCACGCTGAAAAGAAATTCCAAACAAAGGAGAGTGAAAAAAAAAAAATTAAAATAAATTCACATTTTAACACCAACCTTCAAACGACACCTACCAAAAATGTCTTCAATTTCTTGCACTAAGCTGACACTACTTAGCATAGCAGCAGTTATCATCCAGTTCATAGGCCTCTCGATCTTCGTTTTCGGCTTCTTCCCCGTCAAACCAGTTCTCTCCGGTCACAGGTAAAATCTTCAAATCTTCAAACCTAAACCTTTTCCTCGATTTGATTATTTGACTTCCTTTTTTGCTTTGTTAGTGGTTTGGAGAGTTTCCGACGCCCAACCTGCGATAACGATGGCTTTGCAAATCGGAGCGAGGCATCAGATCGCCTTAGGTTGTTGTATCAGGTTGTGGTGGTGAATGCAAATTCTTATGCACTAATTACTATCCATTGGTTTGTTTGATGCTGAATTTATTTTGTTTCACGCATCTACGTTTTTGTATTACTTCTTGCAAACAGTCATTTAGTTTGATATTAGATCACAGTTTATTCATTCTATTCGTATTTGTTGTGAATTGGAGATCTGTTATGATTGTTATAACATGGTGATGTAGAA
The DNA here is from genome assembly GCF_033153095.1 of Gastrolobium bilobum. Classification (NCBI taxonomy): domain Eukaryota; kingdom Viridiplantae; phylum Streptophyta; class Magnoliopsida; order Fabales; family Fabaceae; genus Gastrolobium; species Gastrolobium bilobum. Next base: position 35,808 of record NW_026896204.1, read on the forward strand.
TGGGAACCAAGAGTACTCCTCTTGGGTAGGGTACTCTCCTGGCTAAGAATATTTTATTATGTTAAAGTATGCACCTAAAGGGTGTTTATAACTAAATATAACAAAAATCGTAGATAAGTCGTATTTAGATACATGATCTTAATTAAATATAAATTTCCTTGAAACAAATATATTATCAAAGATATAATCCCTAAAAATAAGGAAAGATGTCAAGATCCTAAATAACATAAGTTACCATTCAATTCATATATTAAAAATAATTCAAATAATCCTAATCTATTATGTATCACATTCACATGGTATTTCACCTTTTAAGGTCATAAGATTAAGTTCAGTTGTGATAACAACCAGTGAAGGTTCAGGATGGCACCGTGTGGTGTCCTTTCTAGTACCAAAAGTATGCTAACTGACTTGGAACAATAAAATGGCTTCATTTTTCTCTGTTTCTTTCTTTCAAGTTAGATAGCTTAAATATTGATTAAAGACAAACGAGACTGGGAAATGGGGATGTTCATTGTAGTTGGAACTGGAAGTGAAATACCAACAATTTTCATAATGGAAAGCGTCTGTAAACTGCATGATTAGTTTTTTCTGTATTCCAGAATGTCAGTAGGATCATATGTTATGCAGGAATTTTTTATTTGGAAAGCATTGTTTTCTCGTAAAGGGTGATTGATTTAATCCAATTCTCATTTATGCTTCTAGTTTTGTTTTTACTAATGAATTTAGAAAATGTTCTTTGTGTAGGAAGAATCTGAGATCCCTTTTTCATATGATCGACTCATCTTAATGGTATGTACAACTGCCTGAATACCATATTTGATAAGGTCTATGATTTTGTTTTATATATATTTTGGTTGTTCATGGCTTACAGTTATAGATATTAATTTGTTGCATAAAATCATTTTACTTTAGGTCATTGACGGTCTTCCAGCTGAATTTGTGCTTGGCAAGAAGGGTCAGCCTCCAAGCAAGGCTTTTCTGGAAGCTATGCCATATACCCAGTCATTGTTGGTGAATGGTATGGCTGTTGGATATCATGCAATAGCTGCAGCTCCAACAGTTACCATGCCTCGTCTGAAGGTCAGTGTCCTTTCCTGTTTCAAATGTGAAAGTACGAAAGAAAAGCATATGATCTATGGATTTCTTTTCTTTTTTCCAACCTCTTCTTATTTTATCTCTTTTGTTTTTCACTCCAGGCCATGGTTTCAGGAGCAATTGGGGGTTTCTTGGATGTGGCTTTCAACTTTAACACACAGGCTTATTTTGATGACAATCTTCTTGGTTAGTTGTAGCAACCATGTTGGAAAAATTGACCATATCATTGATTTTTCTGTGAAATTGTATTTACGTCATTGTCACTTGTTTGTTGCAGCACAGTTCTTTAAGATTGGATGGAAAATGGTTATGCATGGTGATGATACATGGCTCAAGTTATTTCCTGGTTTATTTGCACGACATGACGGAGTTAGCAGTTTTTTTGTAAGTCTTCAGTGTACATGTCAGCATATAGACATGGTCTTGTGCCTCCCAAATAGGCCATAATGCATGTGATCATTAATAATCACTTTGATTTTTTATTTTTTTATTTATTTTTTTATGTGTGCATGTCTATGTATATATATTTGAGTTGTATTTGACCTCTCTATGCATTTGCATTTCTCATTAATAACTTCTCATGTCTCAGGAACATGACAAGTGAGGCAGCTTTCTTCTTTACATGACATGTTCTTTCAATGATCATAAGTTTATTTTGAAAAAAGAAAAGAAAAGGGAAAGGTTCAAAAACCTCTTGTGGTTTATTCTTTCATCACTTTCCCCCCTATAGTTTTTTTCTTATCACACACCTCTCATATGGTTTTTTCCATCTAAGTTCACCTTTAACACCATTAAAATTTGAACTAACTTCCCCATTTTATCCCTGTTTCGCCTACATCAAAAGCACTAATCTATCATAGATCTGGAATCTGGATGATTTTTCTGTAATGCTTTTGTTGCTCTTTGTTTATATTATTATTGTTGTTACAATTATTTTCCATTGTTTGATTTTCAAAAATGCTTAGAATTAGGCACTTTTCAATGAGCTTTTATTAATCATTACTCCATCTATGCTCTGCCTAACAGAAATTCTTCAATAAAGTTTTATTCAATCACTAAAGGATAATTTACATGGCTGATGAGTTAAATGATTTAATGAAAATATTTTTACATTAGTCGTGTCTAAGATTCTCACCTGGTAAACAGTCAAATTAGAATCAGCGCATCTATTCACCAATGCCTTTATTGCTGTAAAACGTTTAGAGTGATAGATTGATTAGGAAGACCTGAAACCCAAGCATAAAGATCAAGGGAAAAGGCTTCCAAGGTGATTTTCCAAATAAACATAATTAGCATTAACAATAAAAAGAGTGGTAAGTGTGTACAATCTTGTTTCTATATGCCGGTATTTCTTCCCCTTTTCTTGTTCGTCTTTTAAGTTTTATGGCTTGAATGATTTGATTCTTTTTGGAAGTTATATAAAGCAGGTAATTTCTTCTGGAAGTTTTATGATAGACAAGTGCTTTTGATGTTGGCAAGACGGGTAAAATGGGCAAGTTAATTCAAATTTTAATGATGTTAAATATGAACTTGGATGAAAAAAACCATAGGGGAGATAAGTGATAAGAAAAAAATCATAGGGGGGGTAAGTGATAAAAGAGTAAACCACATGGAGTTTTTGAACTTTTCCCCTAAAAACTATATGGTTGATGTATTATTTTATGTTGTTTTTCTGATGCCTCTTGTTACTATAGGTTAAAGATACTATACAAGTAGATCAAAATGTGTCTCGACATCTTGACGATGAACTTAGCAGAGATGATTGGAATTTCCTGGTAAGTAATTGTGACCACATCATAATTTGGTCCCTAACTAATGTTATTTGAATTTCCATTTTGTGATAATTTCTCTTTGCAAACTTTCGTTTTTCTGGTTGAAAATATGCTCCTTGCATCTTATCCCATTTTTAAATCTTTAGAACCTGTTGTTTTACACACACACACACCCCCCCCCCCCCAAAAAAAAAAAACCCCTCCTCTCTCTCATATGCATGTTCTTTTTCTGGCCAAAGAGGTAGCCGTTGTTTTAGTGATATCATATTACCAATGAACATTGGGGTCGTGTATTCTTTGGTATGTTTCTGAGTATTGGATATGAGCATAATTTTTGAGTGTGCATGTTGTCTGGCCTTCCAAGTGGGCTTTGGCTTATTTCTGAGTCCCCTCATGCATTCTAAAAGTTTGTTTATATTCCCTGTTTTTTTCTTTAAAAAAAAACTATTGACAATGACATAGAAATAGATTTCTTGAATGAGATTTCAATATGAATTTATTGAAATGTGTTGTTGGTAAGTTTTTGAACATTAAAGAAGAAGACAGTCAGTGTGTTGTTATGCTTTTGTTTGGAACTCTTGACAGTTTGATTACGTGAAGACATTTTCCTTCATTTCCTTCAATTCTAACAATATATCATTAGGCCTGTTCTATGGATGCACTTTTGGGAAGACATGCCAAGTGTTATAATTGATCTTTTTTGGACAATTAGTATTACTTTCTATCAACTGTAAGTTGATTTGGTTCTACTTATACTAAATAAGCAGTTTTTTTATCAGCTATAAGAGTTGGTTTGGTTCTACTTGTATGATAACACTGAACAGGAAAAAAGCTTTTGTTTTTGTTCTACCTTTTAATATTTACTGCATATACTTTATCCAGTTTGCTAGTTACTAGATAGTATATACTCTGGTTTTCATCTCCCTTATCAACGGACTTCTTCCAACTCATTTACTTTCAGAGGAAGACATTAATCTACTTTCGTTTTCACTTTTCAGTGAAAGTTAAGACTTACGAGTTAAGATCCATTTGTAGTACAAGGATTCTTCAAAATTTTATGTTAACTTAGTGTTACTTTAGCACACAAGTGTTGAATGTGGATTATTATTTTTTTTAATTTTTTTTTTTTGTCTAGTTCCAAATTCCATGATGCTTTTCAATGAAGATTTAATTTCATTTACACACATTTTACTGAGTTTATTTTAGATTCTTCATTATCTAGGCTTGGATCATGTTGGACATATTGGTGGGCGCAACAGGTATCATCAATATCTCTTTGCTCTATACATGTAATTTAATTCTGTTCCTCTGGCTCTAAGCTTCACTTGGACATTTACTGTTTCAGTGTGTTAATGACTTCAAAACTTTCTGAAATGGATGAAGTAGTTAAGAAGATTCATGTTAATTCCTTGCAAAATCTAGAAAATGATCAAGGGCAGACACTTCTGGTTTGTTACTACCTTTTTGTTGCTTTCTTGAATTGTGTATACAGAATTCATGTGACTTGTTTATTATGGTGTGGCATTTATAGACATTAATATGAACACGAGAGATACCCTATTTAGCTTCTTAATGTATATACAACACTTCTATAATACATTTAGGATGTTTTTGCATGGATGGGCCTGCAAACAGAAGAGATGCTAGAGTTCTTCTGAAAAACTTGCTTTTAAGTTAATGATAAACGGTCTTTGGCTTTGTAAGGTTGTCAATTTGATACTGACCTGAGGACATAAATGAACTTACCATTGTACATACTGTTACTATTGAATCTGGAATATATAGAAATGCAAATTTGTTAGTGTTAATCATTGTGTTTATGCACCCATAGTATATTCTCATGGCTTTTCAAATCTCTATTTTTGTTATGTACATATCTTCAGTAGTAGTATTTTCCATTTGTGGTCTTATACCTCTAGCATTATTTACTTTGACGAGTAGTTGATGTTTTGTGTTTTTCATGTATGGCTATTTTTAATTAATTATTAATTATTATTGTACAGACCAAGTCCATTTAAGAATCAAAGTTTTAATTATTCTCTGCTGCAAATTGTTATACAGGTTGTAGTCAGTGACCATGGAATGACTGAGAATGGTAATCATGGGGGTTCCTCGTATGAGGAAACTGACTCTCTAGCTCTTTTTATTGGACCAAAAAACCATGCCTCTGACTCTGCATTATCCAATCATGACACTATTTTTCAGGTAATGAAACTATAGTTAATGCTTGTAGGGTTGTAGGGTACAGGACTAACCAATGTTGATAGTTTTCTTATCTTCTCTTGAACTTGAATGTGTTGCCAAAACAGTTTGCAAACCATGAGAGAAGATTCCTGCATTGAGTGTATAAACGAACTCCTATTTGTATGCATCCATATGGGGTGAACCTTTTATGTTTACATGAATTTGTCTCCTTCCCTGTTAAAATTTATTTTGTTATCTTACTATTCTCCCTGTTTTCTTGTTTGTCAATGTTGAACCTAACACAATTCAACCACTCACTCACTGACAACATACCATATAACTAAAGAACCTGTGTAGTAGGTGGTTGAATACGTATGCAATTTACGTTATATTATTGTGAACCAGGTTGATCTTGCGCCAACATTAGCTTTACTTTTTGGCGTACCAATTCCAAAAAACAATATTGGTGTTTTGATCTCTCAAATGGTTGACTCTCTGACAGGTTAGTTCTCTATCTGTCTATGCCTGTCTGTCAGACAAACTAACAGAAGGTGATATGACATTTTTTTCCATCCGCTTACAATTTTTCTTTGAGCATATTAATGTTGTAAGAACAAAATTATGTCATTTTAATTTTCTTTTTTCCTTTTGCTTCTTTGGTGAGCTAGAAGACCAAAAGTTGAGGGCACTGCAGTTAAACTCATGGCAGTTATTCAGATTACTTCAAGCACAATTGCCTGGTTTGTCTTGTAGAAATTTTCCATGTGATGCTTTCTATACTAATAGTGAACACACAATTAGTGAATGCAAAGGTAGCAAGGAGAAGTTGTTTTGTTGCTTGTATTTGAATGCTGCTACTCTTCATGATGCCTGGAAAGCTGAAGTAGTCATCAGGTGTGTGACAGTTCTGTTGTGCCAAGTTTTTAATAAATTCCACAAGAAATATTTGTGAAATTTTTTTATTTGGCATTTTTTTGGGTCTAATAGTACAGAAGGCTACAACAGCATTGTTGCAGCATATAACGAGTTTCTGAGTAGAGCAAGTGAGTGGTTATCACACAAAGCAACTGATGTATGTATGATCTTCTGAGTCAAAGTTTCTTGACCTTGCTAACCTGGGATATTGTTTAAGAGCATGAATAGCCTGTATTGAGGGAATATTTCCATCCTGTTTATTGATTTATGTCTTTAAAAAGCTTCTCTTAATATTTCTCTCTCTCTTTCTGTTCTTTCTCATGATAATTGTGTTTGTGCAGAAACCAATTAATTTGCTTGTTTTTGGAGTTGCTGCTTTGATCACCTCATGCTTGATACTGCTGAGACTTGTATTCATCATCCACAAAGAAATTCCTGCAGAGGAGACGCAAGACCTTCACAATTATATGAAGCCATGGAAGTTAGATGAGGTGTTCGTTTTGTTTGGCATCCTGATCCTTGTCATTAGTATGGGATCGAGTTCCATGATTGAGGAAGAGCATTATATTTGGCATTTTTTAACATCCACTATTAACTTGTTATTTCTTCGCGAAGCAATACAGTCTTTTGACCTTAATAAAGCACATGATTATCTCAGTTCAATAAAGGAACAAAAAAATATATCAGGTTTCCGAATGAGTTTGTTGTTTCTTATTCTCTTTTCTGGAAGAATTTTGAAAGGCTGGCACCAAGGTGGTGTGAATTGGACTAACCTTCCTGACATTTCTAAGTGGCTTGAACAGGCTGGCAGTCAATATATAAACTCAATTCAGATAGCATCTTGTGTCATGATCATCATTATGGGCATATTTGTATTGTTCCTAATGCAGGCCAAAACAAAAGTCGTAATGGTGATTGGATTCAGCTTGTTAATGTCTGGTTTGTTGGTATTGCAAAATTTTGTGAAACATGAGGACATGTCTGCCTCATATAATAAGGATGCCACCTTATCAGTACAAATATTCTATGCCATTCTGGGAATCATCACTGTTACAGTTGTATTGGTTTTGCCATGGGTTATGCCTATGCAAACTCCTGAAATGTACTCAACACGGAACTTCTACATGTCTGCTTCTGTTCCTTTTGAAATTCAGAACATGACACCAATTTTGGTATTAAAAGATTCCTTGTACTTGGTGGGGTGCACGTATATAACTTCCTGGTGTCTTCTGCAGTTGTTGCTTCAACAACCCATTAATGTGATGCCTGTGTTGTTGCTCTTTGTTCAAGCCTTGGCCAGCATGCTTACCTTTTCTTCTAGTGGGTCACATCATAAGCAGTGGGTTGAGGTTAGTTGCAACCTGTCATGAATAAATGTTGGTTTTTTATTTTATATTTTGATAACAGATTGGTTTTGGGTTCTAGAACGCAGTGCTAAAACACTGAAAACGGTTTGCCCTGGAATCTGACTTGACGGGGGCTATTTAAGTTCAACTTATGGACTTCTGCTATATATAAATTAATTATAATGGTATAACGTTCATACCTAGAATTGTAATTTTCAAGTGTGTATTTTTTTCTGAATTGGAATTTTGACCTTGATAACATTCTAGGCAATTTCACCATATAAGGTACAGACTATTCTGCCTAATCAACTTTAGTTATATGCTACATACATTTGCACTGATAATTATATATTATTATGCATATGAATAAGAAGAGATAGAGATTTACTCTGGCATAAGTTATTTTCAAAATAAGGTGTCTTAGCAAGCTGACTTTACATGGGAATGACAGCAATGGGATCTAATTAAATAAATAATTTAAGCTGTTCATTTAAAACGTCTGTAGACTTTAAATCCTCCATCATTTTAGCATTTTTCTGCCGGCTGTTATATGAAAGTTTCATTTTGTAGAGCAAGCTTATGCTTCTACTGACCATACATTTAGTAGATGGTTGTAAATGTATGCATCTTTCATCCATGTCATTCAGGCAATATAGTTGGACAAAAGTTAGTTACACAAGCCACCATTAAGAAAAAAAATTTAGTGCGTCTTCCTTCAGTTGTAGCTCAGGAATTTTTCCCTTCTTCCAAAGGAGAAGGGAAAATAATGTATTTAGATACACACAACAATCACAGGCACCCGACCGTCACACATATTTCAAGCTCCACTTAACACAAATAATAGCTATCTGTAACTTAGCGCCTGAATTATTATAATGCATTCATTTCAAACCCATCCCTTACTCTCTACAGCCCAGACTTCACTCTGTTTAAATTGTGGTTTTAACCTGTTTATTGACTGAATGGATCATTTGTCTATAAGAATGGGATACATAGGTTTCTAAATTTAAGTTCTTAGGCGTCTGTCCGAGCAAGCATATCTCACTTTGGTCACATATCTTGCCTTAAGCCAGTTTCTAATAGCTCTTGTGTTTGGACATGCTTCAGTTATTTGTCCCCCACTACCTACCAGTAGCTAAAAGGGAAATTAAAAAAAAAAAAAAGTGCTTTAATTGATACTAAAGCAAATTGCACTGTGATGAAGTTACCCTTGCTCTTTTCTACGCATCATACATTTTCTTTTGATGCATAATGAGTATTGGAATGAGTTCAAAATGCAGATCGGGTACTGATACTGTGCATTTCTTAGATTACTGCTCTGTACAATCTGGGAATGGCAGGCCATTTTGCTCTTGGGAACAGCAATACGCTAGCTACCATTGATGTAGCTGGAGCTTTTATTGTAATGTCTTCTATTTCTTTTTTTGTCATTACTTTCAAAACAGCACATTATTTTGTGTACTGCATTTAAGATTCCAATTGTCCATGAGATTTCTATTTTCTCAGCAAGTTATTACCATTCATTGGCAGGGAATTTCAAGTCACTCAACCTTCCTCTCAGGTCTTTTAATGTTCATCATTACTTATGCATCCCCAATGTTGTTCTTTCTTAGTATGGTTCTGTACATCTCTGTCAAGATCTCAATCGGTTCACTAGTTACCAAGAAAGGCAATTCTGGAGAAATTCTCAAGACTCTTCTTGGATTTCCTTGCCTAGTACCTTTGAGCATGAATTCTGTTCTCTTGACTGCATACACGATTGTCTTGCTGTTGATGAGGAACCATTTATTTATTTGGAGTGTCTTTTCTCCCAAGTGAGTCTTCCCTGAATCCGATGTTTAGAAGTTGATTAATGATTGAAACACAAAATTATCCTTTGTGATTTTTTAATTTAATTGTAGTTATAGGGATAATACCTCGAGAGGAGAAGATTTTCGTAGGAGGAGATCTAAATGGTCATGTTGGTAAAAGCAATGGAGGTTTTGATAGAATCCATGGAGGTTTTGGCTATGGGACGAGAAACGAGACTGGAGAAGATATCTTGAATGTTGCACTAGCCTACGATTTGATGTTAGTGAGCACCTTTTTTCAAAAAAAGGAGTCACACCTAATCACTTATCATAGTGGCCATAATCGTAGTCAGATTGATTTCTTTCTGGCTAGAAGAGAAGATAGAACTTCTTGTGTCGAATGTAAGGTCTACCCTGGAGAGTGTGTCGCTACGCAACATAAGCTGGTAGTCTTGGATGTTCAATTCAACAAAGTACGTTCAATGAAGAAGAGGGCTCAGAATCCAAGGATAAGGTGGTGGAAGCTTAAGGAGGCAAAAGAGAGAGAGTTCAATGATAGAATGTTGCATGAAGGACCTTGGGAGTTTGATGGAGGAGTAAATGCAATATGGAATGAGATGGCTAAGTGTATTCAAAATTTGGGAAGGAGGGTGTTGGGAGAAAGCAAAGGAAATGGATTTCATACAAAAGAAAAATGGTGGTGGAATGGAGAGGTGCAAGAGGCAATTAAACATAAGAAGGAGTGCTTTAGATCTTTGCATAAAAGTCCCTGGAAGAGAACCTGCAAAAGTTTAGATTGGCGAGAAAAAATGCAAAGAAAGCAGTGCGAGAAGCTAGAGGCAAGGTTTTCGACGAGTTGTATAAAAATCTTGGGAGCAAGGATGGTGAAAGAGGTATTTATAAACTTGCAAAGATAAGGGATAAGAAAAGTAAAGACCTCACCCAAGTTAGATGCATCAAGGATGAAAATCAAAAACTTCTGGTGAGAGATGAAGATGTAAATGAAAGATGGTTGAAATACTTCAACAAGCTGTTTAATGGGGACGGAGATACAAGCGAGGTGGACCTAGAGGACGCGTATGATGATATGAATAGAAGATTTGTACGCAGAATTAATACACATGAAGTTAAGGAGGCTTTAAAGAGGATGAAGACTAATAAAGCCTTGGGGCCTGATGGTGTCCCTATTGAAGTGTGGAGAGGCCTGGGGGATGTGGCAATAAAATGGTTGACCAATCTTTTTAATAAGATTCTCCAGACGAATAAGATGCCTGATGCATGGAGGAAAAGTATGATTGTGCCTATCTACAAAAACAAGGGAGATATACAGAATTGTTCAAACTATAGAGGCATTAAGCTAATGAGCCATACTATGAAGTTGTGGGAGAGGGTTATTGAGCATCGCTTGAGGAGAGATACCAAGGTTTCTGTAAATCAATTTGGATTTATGCCAGGAAGATGTACCATGGAAGCCATTTTCTTGATGCGACAACTAATGGAAAGATACCGAGAAAAGAAGAAGGACTTGCATATGGTGTTCATAGACCTTGAGAAAGCATACGATAGGGTTCCAAGGAAAGTTTTATGGTGGGTTCTGGAGAAGAAAAAGGTTTCATTAAAGTATGTAAAGGCAATTAAGGATATGTATGATGGGGCTACTACATGTGTAAAAGCTTGTAATGGATCATCAAGTTATTTTCCTAACACGGTAGGTGTACACCAAGGGTCGGCTCTAAGTCCTTACCTCTTTGCCTTAGTTATGGATGAACTAACAAAAGATATTCAAGAGGAAGTGCCATGGTGTATGCTTTTTGCAGACGATATTGTGCTTATTGATGAGAGCAAGGAGGGTGTTAATAAAAAACTTGAACTGTGGAGAAGCACATTGGAATCCAAAGGATTCACATTAAGTCGAAGCAAGACTGAGTATTTGAAGTGTGAGTTTTCTCTGGTACGAGATGGGGACCAAGAGCCCGTGCATCTAAATGGTCAAGAGGTACCCAAAAAAGATGTTTTTAAATACTTGGGCTCCATTTTACAAAAAGGTGGAGAGATTGATGAGGATGTAAATCACAGAATCAGAGCAGGGTGGATGAAATGGCGCAATGCATCTGCATTTTTGTGTGACCGCAAAATCCCCCTGAAGTTAAAAGGAAAATTCTATAAAACGGCAGTAAGACCGGCAATGCTATATGGAGCGGAATGTTGGCCAGCACATAGGCAACATGAGCATAAGATGGGAGTAGCAGAGATGAGGATGTTAAGGTAGATGTGTGGTTACACAAGGATGGATAAGATAAGAAATGAAGATATTCGACGAAAGGTCGGAGTAGTACCGGTAGCCGAGAAGATGAGAGAACATAGATTGAGGTGGTTTGGGCACGTGATGAGAAGACCCATGGATGCTCCTGTAAGAACAGAAGTTTGTTACCAAGAGCTAAACACAAAAAAAGGCAGAGGTAGGCCGAAGCTTACTTGGGGGAAGGTAGTAAAACAAGATTTAATGGAGTGGGATATAGATTGGCGGACAGTAAGTCTTAGAACGGAATGGAGAAAAGCTATAAGTATGGTGGAGGGTTAGACCCGCTGTTATTCCTATGTTCCAGATGGTCCCTTTTTAGTCCTTTTTCCCTTCATTTCCCCCACTTCTTCTTGTCCCTTTCTTTTTTTACTTTTATTTATTTATATATACCTGTATTTGTATTTGTATTTGTATTTTATTTTATTTTATTTTATTTTTATTTATTGTATTTTTTTTTTTCTATTTTTATTTTTAGTTTTATTTTTATTTTTATTTTTTATTTTTTTATTTTTTTATTTTTTTTTATTATTATTATTTTTTTTACTTTTTTTTATTTTTTTTTTATTATTATTACTTTTTTATTTTTTTTTATTTTTCATGTGGGTTCATCTACCACCGACCCCTATTAATTTGGGATAAATGTGTTGTTGATGTTGATGTAGATGTATAGGGATTTATTCTGATTTTCTGATATCATATTTATAGATGTCATTTAACCTTGCAAAACTTACACTATCAATTTGTCTTGTAGGTACCTTTATGTTTGTGCTGCAACTGCATGTGTCTATATTGGGGTCTTCATTGTAGTTGCAACCGTATTCATACATATATAGTGCTTTTTTGGCTGAGAAAGAGTTTCTCCGTAAGTAGCAAGGCAAATGGCACATGGTCATCTAAGTTGAGAACAAATTAATATTAAACTCTCAGAAAGCAATTTTAACTATCCGGCTTGATTGATTAGTAAGTAAATATTGCCTTTATTCTTTTTTATTTTTTAGGGGGTGGGGGAGGTGGAATATAGCAGTTTGTCCCGTTTCACCTGCCCGTCTCTCTCTAACCTTTTACTGTTGAATTCTTATTCATTGAAGAAGCAGAATAGTTGATTGGTATCTTCTCTATTTGACATGCACACTCACTGATTGAGGCATACATATCTGCGTTGCAAAATAAAAATCTGGAGATGCTTTAGGAGCAAATTCGAGATTTGAATGGCTCTTTGTGGGAACAAGTATGAGTTTGAAAAAGATTAAAAAAAACCAGGCTAGTCTGGTTGAGCTAGAACCAAACGAATAGGACTCTTGATGTAAAAGGGTAGGTATAGGAGAAGATGTGGTGTCAGCTGCCGTTGCAAGTCTAAATCATGTTGAAATATGTTGGTTAACAGAAGGTGAAGATGTTAATGTGGTTATTTTAAGAAATTGGGATGAATCATTCTTCGTGAACCTAACATGTTTTGTGCTTTCTTGAAATTCATTGTCCAAATAATCTGACTTGAATAAAAATATTGACTCGGTTCTGTCCTAGATAACAAGAAATAGGTCTTTCCTCTCATGAGCAGCAGTCTACGAGTTAATGAGCTTTTGACAAAAAAATGGTTGGGAATCGGCTCTCTCATGGAGCCATATCATAAGTGATATAACTGTTAACTTGTTTTCTGCGTTATTTTTTTATTTATTTTTCAATTTTGAAAAAACGTATCGGCTACAGAAAAGAAAAAGCAACAAACATTTTTTTATATTCTTCATCTTTTGTGAATTTGATTTACCCTTGTAAGATCATTGATTTTATTGTTTTAAAAAAACATAAACTGTTGTCCAAACAGTTTACGAGGATGATTATACTTGGCAAGTCCAGTACTCCTAAAATGTCTGGGTACAATCATGTTGTGTGAGAGTAAATGTTTTTTCCAACTTTTAAAGTGGCAAACTGCTGGGTCAACCTGTTTCTGGGTTTGCAAAGGCAACCGCGATTTCCTAAGGGGGAATTAAAATAATCTGGGGGAATTCTTGAAAATCCAAGGGAAGTGTGTATTATCCGAAATTTTCGTTCAATAAATAAGAAGCGTAAAACAATCTTTAATCAAAGTAAGCCACATTTATTAAATGGGGACCAATATTGTTTTCGAAGAATGCACATTAAACAATGACATGTTTTCTTTGGGATGCGAAATTTACCGGGAGATGAGCACCATCAATAGAGAGATTGAAGCAGCACAACCTATCTCTTGCAAGTGCATACCAAAGGCACTTCAGTGATTCTGGTATGGATCGAGATAGTAGAAAAAAAGAGCTACTGGCTATAAGAAAATGGCCCATGTGGACGTTAGTTAAGAAGGAACATGTAGCAGTCATTTTGCGCGAGCTTTTCAGTTGCAGTCAGTGTTGGGAGAAATTTGTATGTCCGATTGAAGTATTATATTTTTACTGAAAACGTATTAACGTATGTTATGTCTCACATTGTTCAAGCATGAAGACAACGTTATATTTAAGCAACAGGCTCAAACATGTAAATAATTCTGACCATATGAACTAACTCCTCTCTAAGTGGTTGTCACGTGACATGCCTTTTGTTTTTCTTTTTTAAAAATGAGAGAAGCTGGCACGTAAGGCTGTGCAATATGTCGGGTTGGGTTTTTGTGCTGACCCGACCCAACTTAATTTTATAGGTCAGTTATTTTGATCAGACTTAGTTTAATTTGATCCAAGTTAGGTTTAACTCGGTTTGAATTTTTTTGAACTGAATCAGAACTGGAATAGATCTTACCTGACTTGGTTTCTGAAGTGGGTCTGACTTGGTTTCAAAATCGGGTCAAATTTGACTGACCCGCTTTTGACTTGGTTTCAAAACTTGCTTTTGATTTGATTTTTTTTAGTTATGATTTAATTTTTAAACTCATGTAATTTAATTATTTATTTGTTTTAAAATAAATAAAGTATATAATAAATTTGATATTTGTTGAATAAATAAAGTAATATAATTTTTTTAAAAAAATATATTTAATATTAAAATCCAAATACCATATTTTATCCGATATATATATATACTAGATCAAATTTGTTAGGTTGAAATAGAAACTCACAAAGGGAGTTTATGACTTACATAAATATTTGGAAATGGTAGGTGTTCTTGTAATTTCAAAGGTGTTCTGTTTCAAATAAGTTTTCCATGCACCTAACCAATTCTTCAAAAAAGTGCTAATATAACTATTCCATGATATTAATCAATGTCATGGGTAGCTTATTCTAACTCATAATTTATTTTTGCAATTAGCAATTGTCATGATTTTATTTCAGAAATACATAAAAAATTTACTTAAAAGTTTTTTAAGTATAGTATTATGATAATGTAACATGTTTATATTTATAAATATGATAACAATACTTTCTATAAATCAAATTCAAACTTTACTTAAAATAGATAAATATATATAGCACCACAATGCTATTTTGACCAACAATTAAACAACATAAGTAATGAAATGGTGGATATAGAAAGGAAAAAAAAAATGCATTACAATTAAACAATTATATCTTTCACCAGATAAGTTGTAATATTGTAAATGCTAACTTATTATTTGTTTAATATTCAATTCAAAAAATAATTATTTGGTTGATTATCCCTTTAAAAATATTTAAAACGGCATAGATGAAAAAAAGAAAAAAGATCAAATTTAGACTTTTTTTCAATAAAAATACCCTTCTAATATAAGAAAGTGCCAGCTTTAATAAAAATAATCCTTTTGTGCTTAATTAATGTGACACAAATAACTTTTGTGCAAAATATTTTTAAAAAAATGATTTTGTTAAATTAAACTTTTGTTTTAGATTTTTTTTTCCGGTAAAATTACATCATAGTTTACCTTTTTATAATCATTTTATCTCATTCGCTCTAATTATCTCTGTTCATTTTCTCATTCCTTGCACTCTTTTCTCATTCATTACAAATAGTATAGCCTCATCATTCAAAAAGTATGTTTAACTAATAAAATAGGGGTGAAATAGATTGAGAGGAGAGAGAGGGCTATTACAAATTAATATACTAGGCCAGCCTGAAAGGCTCCAAGGCCGAGCTTTTGAATTGGAGCCTGAGACATTTTTACTAAACGAGCTTTTATACCAGTCCAAGGCTCAGGTCTTCACGAGCCGAGCCAAAGGCCCCTGGCTCGTTCATTACCCCTACCCACATGCTAACGTTGTATTACTAATATTAAAATCATAATTATTAAAATCATAATTACGGTTTTGATTATTTTATAATTACTGATTTAATCCTAATAAATAACACCCTAAAGGTAACACAGATTAAGTTAAATCATGTATTACTAATTAAATAATGAATTATTAATTAAATAATGAAATAGTCATTATATTAGTGTGTTAATTAAATGTTAATCACGTTACTGAATCCTTGTTAAAATGTAAATAAATAATAATATTTCCTGACCAAAAATAAATAAATAATAATAATAATATTTTGTGAAACCTTATAAATAGAAGATTGTTTTGTAAAGTAATTAGTAATTAATAATTAATATAATCTTATTTTTTTAGTAAACAATAATTAATATAATGACTGAATTGTTAATTGTAATTAGTGTTTATATTAATGGTATATTTAAGTTATCAATGCCATAGAAACCTGGTATTAAAATTGATAATAAATATTGAAAATTATAAAGAGTAATTGTTAATTGATTAAAATCCTAGTATATATGACTCAATATGCTATTATAAAGAGAGGCAGATCCTAATATATATGCAGGCCAATCTCGTGAGGTAAGGTGGCGAGACCAGCTAGGATTGAAGCTGACTGGCACGCGTCAGTGTAATTGGCAGGATAAATGCAATTGACGTCGTTTTCTCTGACAAGATTGATTGCCAGATCCTGTTAATTTTTGACGCGTTTCACTGCTCTTTGATAAAACATTTTTGAGTTGAAGATACATTTCAAAATTCTTCTTAGTATGGTGACTTTGCCTAGTTAGGGATAGCCATGGACTCAATGCATTACATAATTCATGAGTTTATTAAGTGCTGGGTTAAATCTCTTAATTCATGTATATAAAAAAAAATTATTAGAGAGAATTTTTATTTTCAACATTTGACATATTTTGCAAAAATTACTTAACATACCGAATTTAGAGAATTTTAAAAATAAATCCACTCCTAATTATAGGTCCGAGCCTCTAATTGTTTGGGAAAAAAAAGTAATAATAATAAATAAGAGAAAGCTGACAAGTGCTATATACTAATCCCAACGCGTTTTTTCCCATTTTGAGACTGATATTGACTACTTGTACTGTACTGTCCACAATTATAAGCAATAATGGAAATTCAAACAGAATCAAATCAAAAAGACAAATAAATGGTCAAAATTACCAAACCACCCTTCGCTCTCTTTCAAATACCGCTCCCATTTCTTTTCACAGCTCAAAACAAACGCAAATGGATACGCCCAAAGGATCCCAACCCGAAAACCCTATCGCCACATGCGCCACCATGCTCTCCCTCCACCGCTTCTCCGCTTTGCGCGACTTCGCAAGCCGCCTCCCGAGCTCCGACTGTGTCGCCAGAATCATCGCCATCGCCGACGTCCTCTCCGCCGCTGATTTCTACTCCGTCCTTAAGCTCCGCCGCGATGACGCCGGCGACCGCGACCTAACGCGGAGTCAGTTCGCGAAGCTGGCGCTCCTCCTTGACCCCACGAGCACCGACAAGTTCCCTTTCTCGGACGAAGCCCTCGCGCGAGCACGTGAGGCATGGCACGTGCTCTCCGACCCGGAAAGGCGTGCCCTTTACGACCGCGAGTTCGAACAACGAAGCGGCGGTGACCGTACAAAGGCGACGTTTTGGACCGGGTGCCCCTACTGTGGGAACCTGTACGAGTTCGAGAAGAGGTACGAGGAATGCACCTTGCTGTGCCAGAATTGCCGGAAAGCGTTTCCCGGTGTGGCGATGAAGCCGCCGGTGAAGGAGGGGGGTGAGAAAGGAGAGGACTATTGGAGCCACGAGAGTGTTCCCTTGAGGTATTATGAGGTTAAGGAGAAGGAGGATAATAACAACATGATGGGTGATGAAAATGTCAATGCTGTGTACATTTCTGATGATGATGATGATGATGTGAGAAGTGAAGGGTGTGAGAGGGTTCATCATGTTCAGGTGAATGAAACAGTGAATTTGAAAGGCAATGGGAAGCGGAGGATGAGGATTAAGACTGTGGCAAAGAAGGGTGTTTGGAACAGGAATAAAAGAAGCAAGCAGGAATGTGTTGATGCAGATAGTGAGTTGGATTTGGATGTGGAAGATGGTGAATTGGAGTTTACACAAGGAGATGGTGATGTCTTTGTTGGGGTTCGGTTCAACAAGTGATGGAAAGGTGATGATTCTTTTCTTTGGTTAGTTCTAAGATCATGGTATATAGGCAGGCAGCATTTAGGGTTTCTGGACATTCTGAACAGATTAGGTTGCACAAAAAACTACTGAAAAATTGGAACTTGATGGTATAGTTGTTCATTACGTGCTTCATCATTTTGGAAAAGAGGCGTTGCATCGTTTATACTTTACCATTTTTTTTATGCCCCTTTTATCTTGATGGTATAGTTGTTCATTAAGCTGCGTCAGTACTCTGAATGAATTGGTCTTTTTTAGCAGTACTTGAGTTTTGTTTTGTTTTTTTGGTTGTTCTTATGAAGGCCTCTTATGAATACAGTTAAGAGGCTGAGCTTCTCCAAGATTGGGTTCTCTTCAATTTTCTGAGAGCATTAATTGTTCATCACTTCTTGCCCAATGCTAAATTGGTATTGTTGGTTATTGGTTACTATGGTCTAGGGATCACAGACATGTATACGAGCAGTTTCACCATGATCAACTCAACTCAACTCAACTCAGAAATTATGGAATTACAGTGAATTTCTCTCAAGATTATGAATGAAAATAAATTTAAGCTAAACTTGTTTAGGTTATGTTTTTGAGACCGATCACTAAGACACCACATTTATGAAAAAGACAATAAAAATAGAGGGAGGTTATACTTAACCTATTTTTTCTTATCATCTCTTATTATTACGTAATAAAATTACATTGATTTGAGAGCTGCCTGGTAAAAATATAAGATGTTATTTTATTTTTTTACCAATTTTGCAAATACTTCAGTCATTCAACATTTGTCTCTATTCATTTTTTTTAGTCGTTTTGCTTTATACTCTTAGGATAATCAGTAGTATTTTTATTTTGAGATATTTGTATGTGTCATATTGACTTGTATATATTTCGTAATTTTCATTATTATGGTGTTTAATTAGGTAATTGATGTTAGTTTGGATGTGTATTATCTGTATAAAATTACCACATGTTCATACCTTTTACTATGTATGGTATTTTTTATCATTGATGATAGTTTGGATGTGTATTAATTATTTGTATGAAATTACCAAATATTTATCAGGTATACTATTATGTGTTTGTTGAATTGAAATTCATATGAAATATATGCTTTTTAAAAAATTAATAATATTATTTTCGACGAAATTCAGGAAAAAATCTGTTGCAAACTGAGATGCAACTGTTAAACAAAAATATTTTCCGTTGCATTTTTCGACAAAATTCTAGAATAATTCCGTTGCAAACTGAGACGCAACTTTTTGACAGAAATATTTTTTGTTGCATTTTTTGACGGAATTTTAAAATAATTCCGTTGCAAACTGTGAAGAATTTTTTGACGGAATTATTTTTTATCAAAATTTTAAAGGAATTCTAATTAAATTTTTTTGCAAACTGTGACGGATATTTTCGACAAAAATATTTTTCATTAAAGTTTTAGACGAAATTCATTAAATAAATATTATATTACAACTTTATTTGTCAACAGAAAAGTAAGGCTTCTGACATCGAACTTTTCAACAAAAAATTTTTCAATTGCAAATTTCAACGGAAAAAGAAATTCCATTGGCTTTTGACGGGGTATTTTTAGACGGAAAAATTCTGTCGCAAATATAGATTTTTCAAGTAGTGTTATTAGTGTCTTTCATTTCCAATTCACCTACTTCTGCTGCTTCTTTGTTTTCTGAGTATTTATGGTGCGGTATAAGTTTACCATATATATAACATGTGCTATTTGGAATGAACTACATAATGAAAAATCTAGTAATTCAGATTCTTGTTGCATTTGAACTACATTTGGTATTTGCTATTTTCTGTCTCTACTAAGAATGCATTGCACCTAAACCTTTTTTTTTTTTTTCAAGGATATGAATTCTGATAAGCCAAAGGAACCCTCTATGGTGCTTAGTCAAAACTGATAAAATAACTAGCCATTACAGCTTGACCTTATTCTGACAAAGATAAATTGTTTGATCTGTGCTAAAGCCCATTGATTATCTAATAGCAAAGTTCTGGTAAGAAACAACGTAGTTACGCGGGCAAGACTGGAAGAGAAGAAACTCTGGATTTTCTTCGTAAAATAAGTGAATTTCCTTGTTAATTGTTTACCCTCTTGCTCCGGCATTCACAAAAAACAGAAACAAAAACTCTTAACTTTCGTATATGAGTAAAATTAGTCGCATATACATGGATTAACGGATACTCCGAGAAACCAAAAAATATAAGACCTAAATATTAATGTATTTCAAAAAGCTTGCATGAATGTTAAAATTGCTTCTTCGTGATTGAATAATCTGTTCTTCAAAGTTCATATGTTCCGATATCTTCAGCTCACTTTATAATCCCCCTGCATCCCATTTCTCCACATTGTATTAGGCTTGAGAACGTGGTCTGGTCTTTGAATCCCCCCAAATTATATATATACATATATTTATGATAAGTGTTAAATTCATGAAAAATAATTAATACAAGTAAATAAATTATGCATGATATTGGGTGTATTTAAGTAAACTTAAAAAAAAATACAATTAAATTTATTAGTAACTAAATTGTGCATGATATTCGGTGTATTTAAGTAACTAAACTTAAATTTATCAATAATTAATGATATTGTGACTCACCTTCCACAATACAGCTCTGATCAACGACCAATTCTTCTCTGGGAGGGGCAACCTCTGCATCAACCGGAGGGAACTGTCCTTTCAGATTCTTGACAGCCTGGCTCACTCATGAGGAATTTCCTGGTTTTGTGCAGGAGTGCTGGAATAGGGATACAGGTTGGGGCACGGCTAGTGCATCTTTTCGGTCGAATGCAACACGCTGGCACAATAATTGCTTTAGGGAAGACGCTAAGCTAAAAAATAATCTCCAGGCAAGACTTTGGGGAATTGACCGCAGTCTTAGTCATTACCCTTGCCATGCTCTAGAAACTCTCCAGAAAGATATCTGGCATCAGTTGAATCTCATTTATATTCGGGAGGATCTTACGTGGTTCCAGCGATCTAGGGCGAGCTGGCTAAAATATGGAGACCGCAACACGAAGTTCTTCCACTCTACGACAGTTGCAGAAGAAGGAGGAATCGCATTGATGCACTGAAAAATGATGCTGGTGAATGGATCGGGGAACCTTTTGTGCTGATGGATATGGAAATTGAGTATTATAGAAATTTGTTTAAAGAAAATAATTCTATAAGACCTGGGCTTCTAATTAGAGGCTGTTTTCCCATCCTTGAGCAAGAGTTCAGTCTTTATTTTAGCAGTATACCTTCAAATGAGGAGATTAGGGGTACAGTTTTCTCCATGGGACCCCACAAAGCTCCGGGGGTGGACGGTCTTCATAGTCTATTTTTTCAGTCTCAATGGGAAACTGTTGGGAGTTCTGTCTGCACACTGGTGAAAGACGTGTTCAACAATCCCCACAACGTTCGGAAAATCAATCAAACTCTTATTTGTCTGATCCTGAAGACAGACTCGCCCCAGTCCCTTAAAGACTTCAGGCCCATTAGCCTTTGTAATGTTATTTATAAAACTATTACTAAACTTATTGCTAACCATTTGAAATTACAGATAGACAAAATTGTCATGCCTAACCAATGTAGCTTCATCAAGGGAAGGCAAGGAACATATAATATAATTATAGTGCAGGAAATTATACATTCCATGAGGTCGAAGAAAGGTGCTAAAGGTTGGATGATGATTAAATGGATCTAGAAAAAGCATATGACAGAATTAGTTGGGTCTTTCTTCGAGATACTCTGCAGGATATAGGGTTTCCTCCAAATATCATAAACCTTGTTATGTGGTGCGTCTCTTCCAGCACGATGAACGTTCTTTGGAATGGATCCACAACTCAGGAGTTTCTTCCATCCAAGGGGCTTAGACAGGGTGATCTTTTATCCCCATCTTTATTTGTCCTTTGCATGGAGCGACTTGGTCATCTCATTTCATGTGCAGTAAAACAAAAGTACTGGAAGCCAATCATGCTACGAAGGAATGCCCCTCCCATTTCTCATTTTTTCTTTGCAGATGACCTTCTTCTTTGTGCAGAAGCATCCCATCATTTCTGCGGTGTTAGACGCTTTCTGTTCCTCTTCTGGTCAAAAGGTGAATAATGAAAAAACAAAGATTTTTTTCTCACGGAATGTGAACCATATTTTGGCCGCAGATCTAAATGCTGAGTTGGGCTTTACCAGGACATTGGACCTTGGGAAGTATTTGGGTATTTCACTTCAGCACCGAAGAATTGGGAAGGCGACATTCAGTCACATCCTAGATCGAGTTCACTCTAGGATTAACGCTTGGAATCACACTAGTCTTTCCCTGGCTGGTCGAATTACTCTCTCTAAAGTTGTTCTCTCAGCTATACCAGCTTACATGATGCAAGTCTCAGTCGTTCCCCTTGGAGTTTGTGATGAGATTGAAAAACAAATTAGGAGCTTTGTGTGGGACTCAACTAGATCAACTAAACGCCCATATCTGGTTGCGTGGGATCAACTGTGCATGAATAAAGATCAAGGCGGCCTGGGTCTAAGGAAAATGAAAAACTTTAACAGGGCATTTATTATGAAAGTTGGATACGGGATCTTTTCCAATCCTGGCGCACTCTGGGCTAAAGTATTAAGGAGTGAATATAAGGTGGAGCCTAGTATCGTGCATGCTATCACTGCAACACGAAATAGCTCTTCTCTCTAGAAAGCCATAAGCTCGTCCTGACCAGTGATGCTTAAACACTCCAGGATTGTGCTAGGCGATGGGAAATCCACTCGTTTTTTGGAAGACCCGTGGGTCCCGGGGTGTGCTGCTCTCTCATCCTATGTTCTTGCTAACTCAACGCGGGTTGATAACAAAGTGGTGGTATCTGATCTCGTTTCATCATCAGGTAGCTGGTAGTGGGATGCTTTTCAACACATTTTTCCAGTCCACATCCAAGCTCGCATCAACAATATCCTCCTTCCTTCTGATACTGACGGACAGGACCGAATTATGTGGACAAAGACGTCAGATGGGAGCTTCTCACTGAAGTCTGCATACGAGGCAATATCTAGGAACGAGAATGACTCTACCAATATGCCCTGAAAACAAGTTTGGGGATGGTAGGGTCCAAAACGCATACGTACGTTCTTGTGGTTGATGATAGGGGACAAGTTTTTGACGAATGAAAGTGTAACACCCCCAAATTTCTAACAATTTATAAAACAATCTTATAATAAATAAATTGTCAAAATTCATTTTTTTTTCTATAATTATAATAATAGAAATATTGCGGAAGCTAATCTAAATCTAATTTGGGGAAATGTTACCGCCGCACCTGTACAGAGACAAGTGCAAGGCTCTTTATTACAATAAAATTAGAGATATGTCTTATACATAAAATTTAGGATTAGCTAAAAATCTCTGAGTAGTTATCTTCACTGCCCACTGCTAGCCTGATTCCTTGCAACCTGATTTACTGAAAATCTGCTCCCCCGCAGCCGCAGGATCATTGCAGTCAAACAAACACAAAAGTCAGCAAAGCTGGTAATCCAAATCCGGTATACAAAAATAAATAAATAAATAAATAAATAAAAATATAACTCATAATAATCTAATAAAATAATATAACTCAAAAATTCAAATCAAGTATCAACTCGTTATTAATTATATTAATCTTTATTTAGTTTATTTAGTGAGAAGAGAACCATGGTAGACCCGGAGATCTTACCAGTCTACCTTGTGACCCGGATATCCTGCCAGTCACAAACAAATCACATTGGCCATAATCAATTCACATCTTCCTAGTGTCTCGGATATCCTGCCAGACACCTCTTCCCAAAGTTGCTACTAGTATCCCGGATATCCTGCCAGATACCACTTTGAGAAGAACGGATATTCTTTTTTCACATCACATAATTATCAGAGGCATAAAATCCCAAAGGTTATGTTCATCACTTTGGGAGGTATCATCCCAAAGCTATCTTCTCACCATTAATTTATTACAATCACATACAATCAGGAAAAATTCAATCTTGTATCAATTACAATATATCTATCATATCAATTATCCTTCATCATAGTTTTTCCAATTTATTCAAGAATATCATAACTCAAAATCCAACATTTTTCACAGAAAGCCCAAACCCACTCATCATATCAATTATCATAATTTTCCAAGGTATCAAAATCATAATATGCACAATTATTCAATAGGATTCGTATCACACATATATGACACATAATTAATCTTGCAAAAGATACCATAATCATAATTTTTGAAAATTTGAATTATTCCACAAAAATAATTATATAATTAATCATGTTATCTTCTCGGGGTTAAAACCCAATAAAATTCATATATAATTACCCTACGATTAACTAAAGATTGGGACTATATATAATAAATTTCATTTAAAAGATAATCTACAATTTCCTAGGGATTAGGATTACATTCAACAAATTTAATATAAAATTATCTTACATTCACCTAGAGCATTACGTATACCAAATTTCACATGAAATATAATCTAAAAATACCTTGGGATTAGAATTAACTGGTCTCCGCTTTTGCTAGAGTATTACAAAGTATCAAAATTATTTTCCAATAGCACTCATATCGCACAAAATAATTTTCTCAAAGGTAAAATTTGTATTATGCTTTGATATCTATCACCATAA
Source organism: Gastrolobium bilobum (assembly GCF_033153095.1). NCBI lineage: Eukaryota > Viridiplantae > Streptophyta > Magnoliopsida > Fabales > Fabaceae > Gastrolobium > Gastrolobium bilobum. Next base: position 60,243 of record NW_026896204.1, read on the forward strand.
AATTTATATATATATTATTACTACTAATTTATAGTTTTTTATTATTATTATTATTTTTATTATTATTTTATTAATAAAAATATAGGGTATTACAGAAAGGTGCAAACATCACATGATTGGTTCTGATATTTGTCATTTGTGTAATCGATTTACTGAAAGCACCCTACATGCAATCAGGGATTGCGTTGATGCGAAGCAGGTGTGGGAATATGTAGTTAAACAAGAGGCAAGGGAGGAGTTTTTCTCTCTTAACCTTCAACAATGGGTGCTATCCAACATCTCACAGGTTCATACTTGGTCTAATCTGTCTCCATGGCCTCTTTTGTTTGGGACCATTTCTTGGTTCATTTGGCAATCTAGGAATAAGAAGATATTCCAGGGGTCTTCAGAAACTGCATACAACACTCTGAGAGCTGCTATGGTATATGGCGATGGGTTTACTTGGTCAGAAAACACACTTCAGGTTGCTGGCCTTGTGACTCATTTGCGAAAAGAGAGGTTAGTTTCCTGGGTTTTTCCCTTAGAACCTTGGGTCAAGCTGAATGTTGATGGGTCTAGCATAAATAATGGTGAATCTTTCGCGTGTGGGGGAGTAATTCGAAATGCTAGTGGAAGATGGCTCGTAGGGTTTTGTAAAAATATTGGTTGTGGCAACGTTTTAATGGAAAAACTGTAAGGATGCCTCCTTGGGCTTGAAATTGCTTAGAGGAAGGGCTTTCGTTTTATATGGCTTGAAGGTGATTCACTAGTAGCACAACATCTTTTGAAAGAGGGTTGCAATCCTCTTCATCCAGCCTCAAATTTGATCATGCGCATCAAGAATATGTTGTCTTGGGATTGGATGTTTAGAATTTCCCACATTCATAGGGAAGGAAATGGGGTTACAGATTGGATGACCTCATTCACTTATTCTTTTGACTGGTCCTTATAAGAGTTTGTCTCGCCTCCATCAGGTTGTCGTGACATGCTTGAAAAGGATTATGTAGGAGTAGCTTGGTCTAGGATGGGTACCTAGTCTTTCTTGCTGTTTTTTTCTTTCTTGTTTGTTTTTCCAAAAAAAAAAAAATTATGATATATTTTTTCGTAGAGATTTATTTTTAAGTTATTTTTTCTAACTTAAGAGAGTAAAAAAACTAAAATTACTTTTTTTGAGTTTTTGTTTTTGTTTTTTAAAAAAAAACTGATCTAATTTTCATAAAATTTCGTGAATGTTTTTTGAAAAAAATAAATAAACAAACAATGTCATCATTTCACGAGATGGGCCAAGAAAGGTTAACTCAACTCCAAACGTGCACTTGCTCGTGCAGCCTATGTTGCCATAAAATGAAGGGAAATATTACTCTTTTTTTATATAAGATAACTTGTCTCATGTTCTCTCACTTTGATTTTCGTACCCCATCTTTTTCTTTTTTTCTTGTAACGGTGAACCCACCCATTTTCTCTCTATAACATAAGATAATTATCTTATGTGAAATGAGACTAATAAAGTCCTAAAATAAATACGACACAAATTGACTAATTGAGTCATATTGGTCATGCTGGAACTCGAGGTACTAGCTCTTGAAATGCTTAAATCAGTACATGTACATGTACGTTCATGTGTGTGGCTCACACCCTCAAATATTTTGGCTTTAAGTTCAATTCCCTATGACATAGACTTTAATAAGCTTATGTACACTCTTCTGAGTTGTGAATTGTGACGGAGTTGATAAACATGTTTCAACCAAAAAATCTTCTTATAAAAAACCTCATATATATCCTGTGTAGCATGACTGGTAACTATTTTGTGGAGATCTATTTCTCAGTTTTTCTTTCCTTTCCAGCTGAGTTTTTCTCCTATTCGATGTTATAATAGTACCTAAAATGGATTTTTATTTTATTTTTTTTTTAAAAAAAAAAAAACCATCAAAACAACTTCGCATTTGCTTCTTTTGTTTATGATCATTTCCCCATATTAAGGCAAAAGATAACAGGAAAAAAAAAGTATATTGAATGAATGTTAGTCCTAGGCAAAGTGATGTGTTTGTTCTCCTTAAGGAGAATCGCTCTCAATATGGATTTGCTCCAACCGAATTAAACCAGTTTGAATTAAAAAAATAAAAAAGTGATGCTTTTACTTAATAAAAATGCTGAAGATTCTATGATGGTTCGACAAACTACAGCATAAAAAGATAGTAAGAAGGTGTACTAGTCCAAGTGATTTCGAATACCTTGAACATATAGCCTGAGATTAATAGCATTCAGCGCCGCTGAGAGTATTAGGGGAGATTATTTTCTAATTTTCCAAATGGGAGGATAATGTAGAAAATAAAATAATAACAATAATAAAATCATAAAAAACATACTAAGTAGACTTGCATTTTGTTTGTTAAGAGTGTTCGCTTTTCTTTTCTTTTTGGTGCTTTTACTTTCCTAATTTCAATTTGTTACCAGCTTTGATTGGTGTCAACTTTATCTATAGATCATTCAGGAAATTGCATTGCAGTTCGTGAGATATGCATGTGCTCCCCGGCCTGGGGAGATGACGTGTGGGAGTAAATCTAAGATTTTATGATAAGGATGATAAAATCAAGGATTTCTCATAAAATCTTAGATTTTATGGTAAGGATGTTAAAATTAAATTTAAAAATCATGGTATTTTAAATGCTAATTATATAATCATTATCTTCTGATTCTCCATTATTAGAAGGCAACGATTTCCTAATTTTATTAAATTGCAAAATAATGTTTTGGGCATGCAATTAACTCCTTCATTTATATTCATTCATTAAGGAATATCTATTCCCTTCATATAAACAATGGAATAGTTGCCACCAAAGGAAAACGCTTCCCAATCTTCCTTGCTTTGCTTGTAACTGCATTTTACTTGCCTCTCTTAGAATACAAGCTTCCATAGGAGGCATCAGTTGAATTTCATGGTTTTACTTGGACAACAGGTAAGGTTATTACAAGTTCATTTGTTTCTGGTTAAATTAAAATTTGTTTCCACTTTTCTGTTTCAATAACATGTTTTGAACAGGGCATGCAGCAAGTTCCAAGTTATTATAGCTCAGAAGCTCAAATGAGAAGAAGTAGCTTTCCTCGTACATTCATCTTAGAGACATACAAAAAGAGTTTATCAAAGCCAAAATCAAAGGCAGAGGTCAAATTACTGGCTGCTAGGAAACATAGGGAAGCAGAAAAGAAACGTAGATTGAGAATCAATTCTCAATATGACAACCTCCGCAATATCCTCCCCAACTTAATCAAAGTATGTGCCACACACTTATCAAGTAGTTTATTATGCATTGGATTTTTAATGGTCCATTCTTAAAAATGAAATCAACCGTGTAAAAGTGAAAATTCCCACATTTTTTATCAAGTAGTTAATTTATTATGCATTGTCTAGTTATAATTTACATTGAACTAAAATTCTTTGCTCATTTTTTGATTTTTGGTGACAAGCTTTGCTAAATATTGATTTTTGTTGTCAAAACTAACAGAAAGACAAGGCATCAGTGCTGGCGGAGACTATCAAGCAAGTGAAGGAGCTGAAGGAAAATGTATCAAAACTTGAAGAAAGTAGTCGTGGGGATAGCCTAAAGGAGGTTGTGTTTCCTAGTGTAATAGACAATTTGACTGTGGAAAAATGTAATCATGAAAAGGGCTTAGCGAAGGCCACATTAAGTTGTGAGAATAGGTCAGGATTGATGTCAGATATGGCAAGATCAATAGCGGAGGCAAAAGCCAAAGTGGTAAAAGTTGAGACGGTGACGGTGGGTGAAAGAACCAGAATTGTGTTGTGGATGCAATACCCTGCAAATGAAAATCTGGTGACGCTCAAGAGGACTTTGAAGGTTGCTATGCACAAGCCAACCTATATGATGCGGTCGTTTATTCAATAATATGGTGATTTTGACTTCTAATTGCCGTTAAATGTTGACTCAGTAGCTATAACATGTAAGGGCTAATAATAACATGTTTGTCTAGTTTTGAGGATTACATAATAATGACTTCAGGGGCTTTGAGGCTAGGGCTTCCCATGGCTTTTGTCACTTTTACAGTGTCTCCTTGAGCAAATAAAATCCAGCTTCCAGCTTTTACTTTGTATTTGGATATCATGTTCGACTTTAACATTTAATGTTGTCCATGAGATTAGTTGGTAAAAAAATCCTTATAACTTTAAGAAATGTGTGTTGGGGAGGGGGGATCTCAAAAGTCATACGTTAACCGGCAGAGCCCCAAAGTACAAAATGTTACGTCTAAAACTCAAGTAAAATGAATCACAATGGCAGACTGTACCCTTCCTTATAAAGTGATAATTAACTTCAGAAAATGTAATGGATACCTTTATTTTCTTTTTTCCTTTTTTCTTAGTTATATATACTAATAAACAAATAAATAAAATCATTCTTGAGCGAGAAATGGACATTAAAACAGGAATCCTCATTCTACTGTATTAGCGAAATATTGATTTTCACTGTACTAAAAATATCCCAGATGCTTGCTTCTATCTCAACTCAAACTCGATAAAATGTTTGAGCTGATGCATCTCAACTTGTTCTCACATGTACACCAGAATTCTTGAGCAAAGAATGAACATTAAAAACAGGAATCCTCATTCTACTTCTATTAGCGGAATACCGACTTTCACTGTACCAAAAATATCCCAGATGATTGCTTCTATCTCAACTCAAACTCAATAAAACGTTTGAGCTGATGCATCTCTACTTGTTCTTCTCACATGTACACCAGAATTTTTGTCACAATGGTTAGCAGTGAAATATCTTTTAAGGTCAATTCCCCTAATGCCACCATGATTTTTGTTTTTGTTAGCATGCAAAACCGCTTTATCTTCTGAGTCCTGCCGAGGCCTCCTAGCATCACTATCCACTAAGAAATCTGTACTTAAGTTATCATAGGAGGAAGATGCTACCGAGTTAGATGAAAGACCATAGTGGCTATACCAATTGGGTCCCAGCTCACCAAATATGTAATCAGAGAAGTCAGCAGAACTGGCTGAGTCCTTGCTTGCAGTACTGCAAGAACTCGCATCTGAGGAGCTGAAAAGCGAACATTCGCTAGAAGAATCCACCACAGTATTTCTTCCCCCATAGTTGAATCTCCATTCTTCTGGATGTACAAATTCATTGTTTAAGCCATGCTTCTGCTGTAGGTTGGGAGAATCAGCACTTGTAGCCATGGAACTTGATCTTGTCTTAGAAGCAGCAGGAATGGCTTCCAAGTTCCTCCTCTTGAACTTTCCAGCAGAAGAGATTGCATTGCTACATAATGAACCCGGGGGCTTTGGAGAGTGCCTGAAGATTTTTAAAATAAGCCAAAAGCACAGCTGCTATTATTGCTGCTGAGACATTCCACACTATAAACAATGATGTGAAACATATCCAACCAGAAATTATACATCAATCTCCACAGGCCTATTACCTTGCATAAAGAAGCATGTATGCCCTTTCTGATAAGACTCTTGAAAGTTCGACAGGTTCTACCTAAATAGAAGCACAAATGGCATCCTCAGTTTACATACAGAAATGCATCTCACAAATGAAGTATGCATATTTGATATTGCCAGCACTTTTAAAAAGGAGCATCTTAAAAAGTAATGACACGAGTTGCAAGAAAATACTTTTAATGGTATATCATTGCAATTTTTTAAGAAAATTTTGGTATCTCTTTAAATTAGAAAAACAAAAGCCGTAAGTACCTTTTAGAGGCATCTCTGCTATGCTATGATGCTTCTTAAAATCAACAAGTACAAACAAATTTTAATGAGTAGCTTCTTAGGAATTAGCCAAACCCTTACAACCTTGTAAAATGTACCAGATACTTCTTCAAATTTACAACTTACGTTTATTTATAAGTAGAACTGTAAAAGGTGCTCACAATCAACATTTTTCTCAAACTCAATCATCTGTTCCCCTTTCCTTCATGAACAAACTAAAAATGAGGACTCAGGACCAAACTCCTATTCAAACAAACCACTTCTAGAAAACTTTTTAAATTACACAAACTTCCTAAGAATCTACAAAATAGGGTTTTCTTCCTTTCTTTTTTTAGATTGATTCTTCAAGTACTGAAATGTCTAGTCCTTCATATATTGAGTAAGAGGGTACCTTTGTTGTCAAATAAAAAGACAATAAAGTATGAAAAGCAAAGCAAAAAATCAAATGACAGCAACATTTGTATAATCTAATTTTTTGGGGGAGTAAAGACATTCAAACACAAAAAAAGTGTCGGGGGAAAATTTTTTTACCCTGCTGTCATCAGTCCTGAACCATTCTCCTTGGATGTTCTTCACATAACAGACATAATGGCCTGAAAATGCAGCATTCATGATATCCAAATGAACAACCACTGCATAAAGGCTGTACAAGGGAGATTTATCTTTTGTTCCACTCATATATGGAGCCATGTTCAGGACCTCCGGGAACTGAACCGACTTATTCAACTTCTCGAAGTTACCAGACTGCCAAAATAGACAGCATAGTATGTATGAGAATACATAATATAAAATCAAAATTACAATCAAAGAACAAAGTAAATAAATAAAAAGCAAAACATCAAAATAAATATTGGAGACATACCTGAAATCGTTTCAATACAATTGTAAGAATATTTGGTGCCTCCAGTACTGTCAACTTCTTCCTGGCTTTCTCATATGATTTACATCTAGATAGCAAGAAAAAAAAAATGATTGCATAAAGATGGTATCCCAGAGGGAAAGAAAAGTAAATTTAAAAATCAATGAATTGGGATCTCAATTCATGCTCATTAATGAGATACGACCATTCTTGCCCCTCTAAACTGCATGACATTTGTAGTGCTACTTCAATCTTCATAATTCGGAATTAAAAAAGTCCACTTAAAATCGCAATATCAGGAGGACAGAATTTGCATTGTACTCAATACCTAAAGCTCTGAAATTCTAGTACAGTATTTATGGTCATAACTATGATGTGATTATGTCTTTAGTTTAATGAAATTACATTAGCTGAAAAAAGAGCAACCAATTTTGAAGCAAATCCTAAGAAGTTCCTTTTGAAGCAATTAATTCATCAAATAGAACAGTTCAGCCCATTCACAAGGGCCTAGAGAATTCTTCTTCCAGAAACTCCACAAAGTATTTTGTGCAAAATTCTCAAAACTGCTGTATGCCTTCTGACACGGTCATTGGCAAAAGCACCATAATAAGAACATTTGGTAAAACATTTGCCCCGTAAAAGCACATTTGGAATGTTTTGCCATAGTAATGCAGTCAGTCTCATAATTGGTAGATACAGGATCAGTCCTGTAGAGATTCATTACAGGACCAATGTCCATGTTAGCTTCTTTCATGCAGTCCCGTAGGGATCCATTACGGGACCAGCATTTTTTATGCAGTCCCGCAAGCATGACATATGGCACCCAAGTCAGTCCTGTATGCCTCACCTACAAGACTCTCTTTTTCAATATCGGCCAATTTTTATTATATCATTCACCAATGAGCCTGTCCATTCAAATTCCTCTTCTCTTTGCTTGGTTTTGTTTTATCCGATCCTGTTAACAATGTGAATTTAACAATATCCGTAGCTATATAATATACATAAAATTACCTTAACAACTTCTATCCAAAAATAAATAAATTACTTTGACACGTATTTAATGACACTATTAAAAAACTAATTATTAATTATTAACTTATATCTTAAGTAATTTTAAGTGAAAATTAATTGATAATATTATTAACATCGATTTTACATACATAAAGTTTAAATTTTTAAGTTATCAAAACATCATTAATATTAAATTATAAATTATAAATTATTAACAAATTATATGAAAAAGTAGAACTTATACAAATATTTTGTCATAAAAAAACTTAACATGTTAAAATAGTTTTAATTTTTATATGAACAGCTTATGACTTATTTAAAGAGTTAAACAAATAGAGTACAAAATATTCTTTTCTATCCAACCATTGAGTTATTTAAATTCAATGCTTACGATTATAATTTTATATTTAATGGAGAAAAATATAATGCATATTTAAATTATCTCATATGCATAAAAAAATTTTATTCTTTATTTGTAACAATAACTGTATGTATTAAGTTTATAATCATAATTAATATTCATACATAAGTTGTGCACATAAAAATAAAAATTATTTTAACTTATTTGAACATATTAAATATTTTTATGACAAAATATTTATATAAGTTCTACTTTTTCATATAATTTGTTAATAATTTATAATTTAATATTAATTATGTTTTGATAACTTAAAAATTTAAACTTTATGTATGTAAAATCGATGTTAATAATACTATTAATTAATTTCCACTTAAAATTACTTAATATATAAGTTAATAATTAGTTTTTTAACAGTGTCATTAAATGTGTCAAGGTAATTTATTTATTTTTGGATAGAAGTTGTTAAGGTAATTTTATGTATATTATATAACTACGGATATTGTTAAATTCACATTGTTAACAGGATCGGATAAAACAAAATCAAGCAAAGAGAAGAGGAATCTGAATGAACAGGCTCATTGGTGAATGGTATAATAAAAATTGTCAGATATTGAAAAAGAGAGTCTCGTAGGTGAGACATACGGGACTGACTTGGGTGCCGTATGACATGCATGCGGGACTGCATAAAAAATGATGGTCCCGTCATGGATCCCTATGGGACTGCATGAAAGAAGCTGACGTGGATACTGGTCCCATAATGAATCCCTACGGGACTGATCCTGTATCTGCCACTTACGAGACTGACTGCATTATTATGGCAAAACATATTAAATGTGCTTTGACTGGGCAAATCTTTTACCAAATGTTCTTATTATGGTGCTTTAGCCGACGGTCATTAAAACCATTAATGGAAGAGTCATTGAAATCAGATTGATAGGATTTTAATCACAAACCAATACTATTCGATAGATTCACATCTGAAAAACATTCCACTTTTACTACAACTTCTAGTCCATATTTTATCCTTTTGGTTAGTTTATTTCCCTCCCAGTAAAGCCTCCAAGTTTAACAGGCTCGTGACCTTTTCTATTACTTTTGAAGCCTCGCACAACTTGAAATAGTTTATTACTATGTATGCAACGGATGAATTGTGTCTTAGAATATTGTTAAGTGTGAGTGAAGACCCACATTAGTTAAGAATGCACTAGGCGCAGACCATATAAGTAAAAAAAACCCATAGACTCATTATCTTAAGGTTTTGGATTAAGATGACAGTGACAAAGGCCTCTTAGAGTGTTCATGGGCAACCAAGAGTGGTTCCACAACATGGGTTTGGCAGAGCAAAAACTCAAACACCATCTCCAAATACTCAGCCTAGCCAAACCATTAACTCTAAAATCACTTATTGTAGGTCTCTGAGCGGCCTTTGATTAATTCCAATTTAACAACTGCAAAGCTATAGATGTCACTTCTCATTCAAGTTCACTAATTTGTAGTAGTCTGGGTCAAGATACCTTGTTCGTGCCCATGACTGCAGACCTTGCATTTCTATCATCATTATGATTCAAGTCTTACCCACTCAAGTATATGCATCAATGGCTTGCCTTTTAATACTGCAAGGCAACATGTGATTAATTTCAATAGAACATCTCTAAAGCTATAGATGTCATTTTTTTTTTCATTCAAGTTCCTTAATCTGTAGTACTATGGTACGAGGTACCCTGTCGTGCCCATGACTGCAGATCCTGCATTTCTACCATCATTATGAATCACTTCAATTTCTACATTTTGGTTATCATTCCTAAACGCCTTGGAGAGGGCAAAATTTGCTATCATAGCTTCTATGTCGTGAATTAAGAAAATGTTAGTAGACTTCATATCCCAGTGTATTTTAGGTGGCTTGCATCCGTGTTGTAGGCAATTCAATCCCTTTATAGCATCAATTATGCCATATGAAGTCTCATTTCCCAACTCAAGCAATATGAATTTCTATGCGAGAGATAATATTTCAGGTTCTCATTCACAATGTACTCATATATGAGTGTCATCTTGTTATTATCATCACAATAATCAATGAATAATACCAAATCTTTGTAATGAACTATCATCAAGAGCTCAACCCCAGTTTGAAATTCTTTAGGTTCTTGAGATGATGATGGAGAAAGCATGTGACATTAACTTGTATTGTCAGTTGCCATCTTTCATCTCTCCATAGTACAGAGTTCCAAGTCCTCCTTTCCTTGAACCATTTTAAAGTTGCTAGTGATTTCCCCAAGACCACCGCATACTTGTATTGTCAGTTCTTCGATGCTACAGTTCTTCCTTCTTCATTGAGTTTATTCATCTCCTTGTCTGATTGTTCAATTCTTCTAATTTACCAAAAGAGAATGAAAACAACCAATAGAGCTACAATTGATGATATTTATGCAAACATGTAAACAACAATATTCTTTCTTTCTTTTTTTGTTACTCGGATACGAGTCATAGGTATTTTGATTACCTGCCTTTGGTCAAGTAATCTAGCCCTAAATCTTTCAAGAAGAGCGGATAATCAAAATATCTATGACGCATACCACTCTTGAAAGATAGGGCTGAATTACTTGCACCAAGGGTGGATAATCAAAATACATATGACTCATCTTAGTAACAAAAAAAAAAAGAATATTGTTGTTCCCATAGTTGCATGAGTATCATAAATTTTAGCTCTTATTAGTTATTTTCATTATTTTAGAAACTTAGAAGAAAGGAACAATGAGACAGAGATGAATAAGCTCAATAAAAGAGGAAGAATTAGAGCTCAATGGGCTAGAAATACATGTATGCTAAGGTCTTGGACATCACCAGCAACTTTGAAATGGTCATAGGGAAAAGAGGGTTTGGAACTATGTACTACTATCAAAAGAAAGATGGCAATCAAGTCTCCATCATCTAATGGACCAAAAGAACTTCAAATTGAGGTTGCACTTTTGATGATAGTTCATCACAAAAATTTGGTATCCTTCATTGGTTATTGTGACGATGATAACAAGATAGCACTCATATATGAGTATATGGCCAATGGAAACCTAAAAGATTATCTCTCGGACAGAAATTCACATTGTTTGAGTTGGAAAAAGAGACTTCAAATAGCAATTGATGCTGCAGAGGGATTAGATTGCCTACATCACAGATGCAAGCCACCTAAAATACACGGGGAGGTGAAATTAACCAACATTTTTTTAAGTCAAGACTTAGAAACTAAGTTATCAAATTTTGGCCTTTCCAAGGTGTTTAGGAATGATAACCGAAATACAAAAAACGTAGTGATTCATAATGATGATAGTAATGCAGGATCTACAATCGTGGGCACGACAGGGTACCTCGACCCAAAGTACTACAAATTACGAAACTTGAATGAGAAAAGTGACATCTACAGGGTTGTTCTATTGAAATTATTCACAAGTTGCCCTGCAAAAGCACGCTACTAACGCACATACTTGAGTCGACAAGACCGGAGCTGGAAAAAAGGAACTTGCATGGAATTTTATATCTAAGGCTCCAAAGCAAATTTGATGCAAGTTCTAGGTTGAAAGCGATAGTAATAGCGATGGCATGCACTGCATCATCATCCATTCAAACCTATAATAAGTGGTATCAAACTAGGTTGTCAGTAGCAGCTCGTAGCGCCGCTAAACCGCTATAGTAGCGGCGGCCGACCGCTACAACCGCGACGAGATGCGACGCTGGCCAGTAGCGGTGGGTACAAGTGTGCAACACGACGCTACCCGCTATTTGACATTGATTGTCGAATTATGTGTTTGATTTTGTGGAATTCATTGTTCATTTGTGTTTAATTTTGGATCCTTCCTTTATGATCCTTGTATTTGACATTGATTGTGGAATTATGTGTTTGATTTTGTGTGACTTCTTATGTTTGAGCATTTATATTTTTGTAGTATTAGACTGTTAGTATAATATATGTGGAATTAATACTTCATTGTAGCGGCAATACCGCTACCGTTTTTGGGGTCGGCCGCTACCAGCCGCTAACTGCTACTAACAAGAATGGTATCAAAGCCAATGGTTTAGCTGGGCTGAGTCTTTCAAGATGGTGGTTGGCGTCCAGGTTTGTGCTTGCCTAACCCATATTGTGAAACCACTCTTGGCTGGATAACCCCATGAATACTCTGAGATACTTTTATTTGAGGGGGAATATATTTATGTTGGGTCTCACAGTTGAGGAAAAAATCGTTGGGAATTCAAGTATGAGTGAAATCAAACCATATAAGTAGAAAGACCTAGGAACTCATTGCCTTAAGGTTTTGGGTTAAGATATGGTGTCAGTTAACTTCTTGTGGTTTAGGTTTCCTACTTAGCTCGTTAAGTCTCCCCCGAATGACCTAATAAGTTAGATCAATAATTTCACTAATTTATTTCAAGAGAGACCAAATCAATACTCTCATTCAGTTTACGAATTTAGCTCGTTAATACAAAATTCAGCATTTGAGTCTTGGCAATTTTTACTATCAAATAATTTGTGATTTTTCAAGCTCAATTTTAATAGCAAAATAGACATTAAGAGATAGTTTAATTATAGAAGTATATTGTATACATATCCTCAAAGGGTTGCGTCATGTGTAGCTACTAAATTACCACACAACAGATTACCAAAAAAAAAAATTACCACACAACACCGCTACAATAAATGCAAAGTATTATACTTGTTAAAAACAAAAGAAAAAAGAAAAGAAAATCAAGTATGGGAACATTATAACACAAAAATAATAGGAAAGACTTAAATTAACATGAAAATGGAAAGAAAATTGACAAACCTGCTGCAGTTATACTTATTGTCTTTATCCAAGATTTCAGGTGCAGTAAATTGTCCAAGAGCCTCCTCCAAAGTTCCAATATCCCCATCAATCTCAACAGTAAGATCCATCATTCTCTCGTACCTCTCAGATTTCCCCTGGCACCTTAAACACTTTATCTGCAATTTGCAGCGAATAAATTTCAATATATAGGGAAACCATCCTTTTCCTGCTCCATAAAAGTTGAAAATGTGAACGGCAATAAAAGTAGACTGCTACTTGAAAACGTGAACTGATAAAAGTAGACTGCTAGATTGAAAACAACCTTTGATCGTAAATAACCTCCAAAAGTGTATCCAACAAGAGTTGTTTCTTCTACCAAAGGACTTGCAACGCCAGCTTCCTTGAGGCAAATAGATTGCATTGTATCAACCACACACCTGTCAGTTGAGCAATTTATCATGTAAACAACTTGACATGTAAAAGTAACATTTTTTTGAGAGGGAGGAGATGAGCAAACATTGGCAAAAAATCAGTTTGAGCAATTATTAGGCTCACCTCAAAAATTCATGGGCATCTTCCTCCCTACCATGTCCAAGATGGCTTCCAATTTTGTGTATTTTAGATAATATTCCAATTGGAGATAGTGGAGAATTCCCTTCTTTTGCCTTCTGAATTAGATATTCGAACTCACAGATAAAACACCATCCCTTCTTCTGACCTATAAAAAGATTGTGAAGATTCAATTAACTAAAAGGTCCTGTTAATTGAACAAGTTAAATCACGAAGATATTATTAAGAGGAACTTGCATTGTTTTGAATGGAACCCTTGAAAAAGATAGGAAGTTAGAGGCCGAGTATATGCCAAGCACTGGAGTACTGCATTCGCATAACAACTGCAGGAGAGGCATTTTATTAGCAAGATGGTAATTAATTTATAACGGAAAAAAAAAAAGCTATACAAACAACCAGTGAATGTGTCCCCCTTAAACCACATCAAACACAAGATAGAAACAAGTATTGAATCCTGTTACGAAAGTTTAGCCAGCCGGAAACTAGGGGCATGTTTGAATACTGTTTTTAAAAACAATTTTTTGATTTTCAGAACAAAAAAACTTGTTTGATAAGGCCTGTTTTGTAAAAATAGCTCTAAAAATTACAACTGTTTTTTTGTTTTTAGAATCAAATTTAAAGAACATATCTGAGTGTTTTTGTTTTGTGTTTTTATTTTTAACTTTCAAAACAAAAAAAACATAGAAAATACATGTTTCATTAATTATTCTACAAAACAATTTAAGAACAAAAAACACAGAACATAATCAAAGAAACACTAGAATATTTCCTAAATGTTCTCTCAAAAGTTTCTCTACTCGCAAGAATTTCTATCATCACAATTATCATATACTCTAATGTTACAATTCTTGGACTATGCCCCACAAGAGAGCATTCAGAGAAAAAATGAAAGAAAAAAACATAAATCTCCATAACAAACCTCACTCGCTCATACCTGCTTCCTCCCTCCCTCTCACCAGAGCAGTAACATAGCATCTAACATATTATACTAATCAATGGAAAGCAGAAAGAACTCTACAATACCTGTTCCCACAGTTTGTAAGACCAAAGGGGAATAGTTTCATCTTGTCATAACAGTAAAGTTCCGTAAAGAGTTCATAAGGAAAGCCCATCTGCCAAAAGCATGCAATTTGTAAATCAACAGAGAAAAAAATAATAATATAAAGAAATAAGTCAAATATGTTTCGAACCTCATTTTCAACAGATATGATATTTGATCTTGACTCTTTTGAGCTTCTAAACTGCTGGACAACTTTCTGCACTGATGTTTTCAAACCATTACGAACATTTAGTGGCAGATTTGGAATAGCACTAACTTTTGCGGGCAAGTTATGATAATTGTCAGTTTTCGTAGACTTGGAATGTGAAAGCAAATCCCCATTACTGGTAGAGGATAATCGACCACGAGAACTAGATGATGATCTTCGCGCTTCTTTAAACTTTGACAGATGTAATTCTTCTTCTACATTATCAACTACAGAAGCTGGGATTGAACTACTCAAGGAAGGCACATTTCTGCATTTAGAGGTATCTGCCACTGATTTTTCAACCATAGCAACTTTTCTTCTGTGTTCATGGCTACCCAAATTTGCTGCCACATCATGAAATGCTTCAGATTTAGTTTTGGGAAATCTTGATTTAAATCCGGCCTCATCAGTAGTGTAACTAGAATTTGTCTTGCTTCTTTTACTTGCATTAGAATCCTTAACTTCGATATTCTCAAAACTTTTAGATTCTAAGGGAAATGAGGGGGTCAACACTGTCTCGTTGCTATGAGCGAAAGTAACAAATGTATCGTCAGCAGTATTATCGCTGACAGGTTTTGCAAATCTACTGTGACAGTTATCATCAAATGATTTTCTTGCAGCTACAGAAGGATTAAGGCCCAAACATGAGTCATTGGTAGATGCAATACCAGCATGTGTTCCTTTAATTTCTGCAGAGGATCTAACTAAATTATATATGCTGTATATGATACTTGAAATAATATAATGAGACTTCTAATCAAAACCATTACCATGAAGACCAGATTGTGTTTCTGATACTGATGCCCTGCAAGAAATATTTTCCTCTTTGAGCTCCATGGTAGCTATTGGAGGACAACATTCATCCTTGTGACCTTGTCTCCAGTGACTAATTTGACACTTACCCGAACTACAAGAAAGCATGCTTGTGAAAATGAATAACAACCATTGTAACATAATAAGAGGTCGAAATGATGGCTTGAGACACGTCACTGAACAGAAAAGTGACATAGGCAGAAGAAACTACAGATGTTCAGGAATGCAGCAACGGCAAATCATTAGTAAACTACCGCTAATATAAAGATAACAAATCAAGCTCTAAATTAGCAGATAAATTTCAACTACAAAAAAAAAATCCCCTTAAACATTCATAATTTCTATGTTCTCAAGAAAAAAGAAAGAACAATAGCTTCTAACTTCAGGGGCAAACACCTTACTTCAACAGAAAAATAAATGCCCGTAAATCAGATTATTTTTTCAATACAAGTAAGAAAACAGGACAAGTTAGACAACACAATCTTCAAGTTTTACTAAGAAAGAGTATTTGATTTGAGTCTCTCTCATCCAACACAAACAGAGAACTCTCAAGTCCATTTCTGGAATTATGATAGACCAATTCAATAACATAAGTTTTTCCAAGCAACTTCCGACATATATAATCTCAGTGACGGTTGAACACTAAATAATTAAGTTGAAAAGGAAGCACTAAACCCCTCTCATTGCCAGTGCCATAGCAGCAGCACCACCATACCCAGACACCCCATTCAAACAAAGTTGCTTCTTAGAGCAACACATGCAGGCAGAAGAAGAGGTTTCCCATTTCAACTAAACTTCTCCATCATTCCTACCCATCTAATCTACTAGCCTCTGAGGTTAACATTGCAGTTCGAATTCCCCCAAAAAAAGGAGAAAAACTTGGAGAGAAAAAAAAAAAAAAACGAACCAATATCTAACGGCCTTGCAGCGAGAGCATCGTCTGGTGGTAGGAGAGTAACACACAGCACATTGGTACATTTGAGAGACGGAGACAGGAATCGAAGAGTACTCGACTGACCAAGAGACAGCCTCCATTTCCATGGCGGCATCCTCCACCAGCCTTATGATCTCCTCCTTCTTCGCCTCCGCATTCCTCCACACGTAACGAAACACCACAAAACCCAACACCAACACCACATACACCACGCTTTGAAACCCTAAAATCCCGGGTACTACCATCTCTCTCTCTCTTTCTCTCTTTCTCTTATCCAGCACCCAGGAACAGCCCCGAACACAGGATACACAGGATGGTAATTTTGCTAGGCATAGATAAGCTCGGCTGCGGCGGTGGAGAGATCAGAGGAACGACGGTGTTCACCGGCAGGGGCAGAATGGGAAAGTTGCGAGCAGTACTAGGACTAGAAGCGTGAGCATCTGGATTCTGAGGTGAGTGTGTGTGTGTGTGTGTGTGTTTGGCTCTGAAATCGATTCTAAGTTACTGTTTCTTTCGACTCAGCTCAGATTGTCCAATTGCGAATATACGACACAGCGATCTGTTTGTCGTTTGTCTTGTCCTCCGGGACTTGCCGTTTGGACATCCTTCTCTCCTTGCATCATTGTACAATAACGTTTTAACTCTCTCTTGTGTTTATGTTTTTTTTTTTCTCTCTCTCTCTCTCTCTTTAAAACGTTACGTTATATTTTCGTACTTTCTAGGCTTAGCTTTCTCTGTAACAGCTGTTGTTGAACCATGAATTAATGGCCTTGGGATTAAGATGGTAGAATATCTGTATTTTAAAGAAACCGAGGAATTAATGGCTCTTTGCAACTGGTTTAAACCCAGCACACTGGAATTTGGATAATAATATTAGGGAAAAAAAATTATCCTTTTAAATGACATAATTTATATCTTTTTACTCTCATAAAGAGGTGGGACCGACACCTTTTTATTTTTTTTGTCCACTCTCTTCTACTTTATCTATTTCTTTCTCTCACTTAAAATGATACAATTTTACATCTTTTAAAATGATACACAATTTTTCCATAATATTATGAGAAAACTTCAAAAATCACCTGTGAGTTTTCTCCTAACAAATTATTCTTTAAGTTAGGAAGATAAGTAAAAAAAAAAAAAAGTTTAAGTAAAAATATAAATAATTCAAAATTTTAGTAAAAGAGATAAATGAATCTAGAGAAAACTTACAAGATTTTTTTGTCAAAATATTATTGCTATGGCACGGTGTTTATGTAAGTAAGTACTCCAACAAATGATAGTGTGGCTGGGCTTCAAATGATTTAGTGGTTTTTTTTTTCTGATGTTAGTTTAGTGTGTTTGTTACGAATTGAATAGAGATGGTGATACGTAATAATTAACAATGTCTTCTTTTTTATTTCATGTAAAAAAAAAATAGATAATTGATATTTTAAAAGAGAAATACTGATTACGTGTATATCTGTTGCCACTTCTCTCAATATGGCAAATGGGAATCCCTACTGAATACTGATAAAAAAGGATGGCCGGGAGGGTACTCTTATCCTTTTCCCCTCAGCCAACGCGTAGGTCCCCACTCTTTGTGGCAGCTAGAGAATAATCGACAGACTTATTTTTTGAACAAATTTAAATGTACCAAAAGTAACATTTTGAGATTTAAAAAAATATTTATTTTTTCTGCAAGCCCAATACGACATCGTTTTAGGATATAAATCGTGGTGTTTTTGTAATTTTAATTTATTTCAGGGTTATTATAATTTTTATAATTATAATTTTTTAATTTTTCAATACTAAAACGACGTTGTTTTGAGAATGAATGCAGCAACTGCAGAAATATTTTTCTTGTTTAAAAAATGTCAAAATATTTAGCCAGAATAAATATTTAATTATTTTGAACTGTTTCGTGTTTAAACATTTAAGTTGCAGGTCCGAGTATTCAGACGTGGGAACATATAATGATGTTAGAACGCTCTTGTAGTCCAACTCGCTAACAGGCCCAAGAAGAGAAAAAGAGGCTCAAAAATTTTCAGTAATATGAGAACTAAAAGCCCAATCGACAATGACATGAGCAAATCAGTTGGGTAAAGCCAATTTGGAGGATTTGGGATAATTTAAATTACACAGTTAGCTTTCTTTGAATTAACATTATATTTCGTTATCTCATTGTTATTCAATAGTTATTATGATTATCGTTGTCATTCAGTAGTTACTAGGATTTTATTATCTTATCTTATAGTCATCAAGTAATATTAGGATCATTATGGTCGTTTATTTATTTACAAAAAAATTAATCGAATGAATAAGTTTGTTTGTTCTCCATATTCTCTTCTCATTAGTCCTTTTTCTTCTCAGTGTTATTTATCTCTAAGTTTCTCTCGTAATCATTTCCCTTTGTTAGAGTTTTCATTATGTTCTCAACCTCCAATGGCGGAAGGTACCTGTATACGTGACTTAAACTATTGTTTTGATTCCCTGGAATAGCAACTCTAGGCAGTAGAATTGGTTAGGGGACAAAAATTTACAGGATTACAAGAATTATACACTCAATTACAAGAATCCCAAGATTGTTAATTTGCCTAAAAGTTTTGAGCAAACTGCTTGAATCACAACATGAATCCCCACATAACATCACATCCAATGACGGTGTTTTAGGTTATGGTCCTGGCAACCGTTATAATCATCACACAACTAACCACTATCAAAATCGACAATTGAGAATCTTGTTTCCAAAATTTTTTGATTGCGATCAACCGATTGGGTTTTCAATGCCAATTACTTCTTTGAATACTATCAAATACCTAAATGGAAGAGTTTGTTGTTGGTTTTATTTTTTTATTTTTTTTTGATAACATTAAGGGGCAAAGCCCCAAACAAAAACAAACAAACAACCAGAAACAAAAAATAACTATCCAGGGTCTATACCCCTACAAGAGGAGATTCCCTGAAGATCGTGATCAAATAACTGAGCAAGGTGAAACGGCATAACTCTATGACTCCAGAATCCAGTATCTTTGTGAAGAGCAGACTTGGCTAACCAATCAGCACAGGAATTAGCTTCCCTTGGAATATGAGAAAGCGTTACCTCCCAATCCTGACCGATGAGTGCTTGTATCTTAGCCACTATACGAGGCTGACAAGCTGCATTGCAATCAGCAAGCAAAGAGAATACTTCAGAAGCATCTCCTTCTAATTCCACCTTCTTAAATCCCAGTTGCCAAACCAATTCCAGACCTTTTAGAGTTCCCCAAAGCTCCGCCATTAAAGGAGTGTTGTTGTTGGTTTTATTTAACTTAGATAAACTAGTGTCGTGTTGTTTTCAAGTATTTTTCAATGATGGGTTAGTACCCAATTGGCCTGCTTTTGTCATAGCACTTCACCAACTTGTCGGACCTTTTAAATTTGATGATTGCATTATCTATCCAGCAAACCTACAACCATAAGGCTCTATTAGCACATACTAGGCAACTTTTGGAGCTATGGCCAGTCGTGTTCCAAGTTGTCCCTAACAATGCGTCATGCCTTATTTATTGTTAGGCTTTAGCCACATATACGAAGCGTTGTGCAAACTCAAAGACCCTAAGATATTCATTTTTCCTTTCCCCTAGCTAAGGTTTATGAAGTTCACTTTGCAAACACCCACCTCATATATAATCCAAACAGATCATGGGTCTCCAAAACATTTGTCACCTAACCAACATTTTCTCAAACCTGCATAAACCATAACCTTCTTATTCCAAAAATCTCACTGAACTCTTCTCCTATCCCAATCAAGAGAATAACACCAATTGAAATGCAAACTAAACGTGAGATAAGATTATGTTACAATTGTGACGTGCGTGATGTGTTTGGTTATAATTGTAAGGGAAAGGCAACACTATTGTATCTTAACAAAACATAAAAGGATAACTCGCTACAAGATCAAGAGATTCCTCCGTAGAAACAAATAGATCCCTCACCCATCATCGTTTCAGAGCCCTTTTTGAAGACTAATCTCAATGCATTATTCGGTAATTTCTTCATAAACTCCTTCTGATAATAGGCACCATCTTAGGCAAACCGATTCAAATTTTGATTGATGGGGCAGCACCCGTAATTTTATAACTAAAAAAATGGCTTATAATGTAGGTCTTATTTTGCAGTCCATTACTTCATTTAATGTGCAGGTGGGTAACGATGATGACTTATCATGTCATGCAGTTAGCTATGACGTTCCCTTAGTGCTACAATCGCACACTTTAACCTTAGATTTATTTTTGTTAGACCTAAAGGGGCAAAAGTGATTTTGGGGTGGGCAACCCTTGGACGACATATTTTGACAAACTATGTGCAACTGGTGATGTCTTTTTTCCACTATGGTGTTTCCATCAACTTACAAGGTGATCCTGCAACCTTATTACAACCAATCTCTCCCTCGAAATTACACAAGCTCATGTCCTTAGACTATATAGCATTATGTCCTATGTGTTTTGCTAGCATCCAACCCACTTCTGCCCATTCTTCCCCCCTACAAAATATGTTTCCTCATAAACATACGCTACAACCAACATTAAAGCCCTCCTACACCAATACCAAGATGTTTTTGCCATATCCTCTACCTTACCTCTATACCGTAATCATAACCATTATATTAACCTATTGCCCGACTTCAAACTAGTTCAAATGTGACCCTATCATTACCCCAACTTAAAAATAAAAATGAAAAGTTATATCAAGAGATGTTGACACTAGGTATAATCCACCTGAGCCTTTCACCCTTCAATTTATTGGTTCCATTGGTTAAGAAGAATGATGGTACTTAACGTTTTTGTGTGGATTATCTCGATTTGAATTTAATTACCTTTTAAGATCAATTTCCTATATCAATAGTCGATAAGTTATTAGACGAACTCCACAGAGAGAGGTTTTTCTTCAAGTTGGATCTATGTTTCGCCTACCATCAAATCAGAATGCACCCAAATGATATATACAAAATTGCATTTCGTACACATCATAATCACTTTGAATTTTGGTGTTGCCATTTGGGTTATTTAATGCACCTTCTTATATTTAAGCAACAACTAACGATATTTTTGCAGCCTTCCTACAACATTTTGTGGTTACATTTTTTGACAACATCCTGATTTTATCCCTACAATGGCCGAACATATTAATCATCTTGAACAGGTTCTAGCTACATTACATACTCATTGTTTGTTCACTAAATTGTCTAAGTGTTTATTTGCTATAGATTTTGTCCACTTCTTGGGCTATATTGTTTCAACTAACGATATAGCCCCTGATCTAAAAAAAGCTAAGGCTGTTAGAGAGTGGCCTATCTATACTTCAACCACTCAAGGTCAAGCTTTCCTTGAATTATTAGGGTACTATTTCTGGTTTATCCACCATTATGTTAAAATAGCCTTTCCACCTATGGATATGCTCACAAAAAGCAAGCTCACATGGACTCCCGAAGCCGCTCAAGAATTTGACTGCCTTAAGCAAAATCAGACAGAGGCTCCTATACTGGTTCTCCCTATTTTCACTCAACCATTTGAAATTGAAACAAGTGCTTCTGGTACAGGTATTAGGGCAGTGTTACTTTAAGGGGGATGCATCATTGCATATCATAGTAAGAAATTATCTTCGTGCATGCAACAACAATCTACCTATATTTGTGAGATGTTCGGAATTATCTCAGCTATAATGCCTCGTATTTCTAAAATATATTATCATATATGAAAATTTGGTTTAAAGGGTAGGATTAGTGAAAATTTTGAAATTAAGGCCAAAATACGTAGAAAGGGCAAAATGGTAAATTACCAAACACGTAACACCTAGGCATGAAAAATTGAGTAGAAGGCCTCAAATGGTAAAAATAATACCGGAAATGGATTCAGAACGAAAAATCGAGTGGATAGGCAAGTCTCGAAAATTTTGATGAATAGTGATTTACCAGTGTAAAATACTGCGGTATAATTATACCGATAAGCGTAAAAATATGATAAGTATTTTTATGAAGTAAAAATATGACGTGAACGAGAGAAAAATACGTAGGTTATGAATTTATGGATTTGATTGGATGATTTAAGAAAGATAAGTGACGTGTGGGACCCACTTTAAGTGGCTTAAGTGAATTAAAGACACCAAAGTCATGAAATCAGCCCATTTCTCTCTCCTCTTCCTTATTCTCTCGTCGTGCAACTTCACCATTTGTGAGGGTTTGAAGCTTTGAATTTTTAACTTTTTTTCTAGACACTTTTGAGAGAAACTATCAACTACAAAGTTGTTCCTCACCCTCTTGTGAATGACTTTCATGTAGAGTGCATCTTGTGGAGAGCATTGTGGAGGGAGATATACCCCAAAGTCAGCAACGGATTTTGAGGGATTTTTGGTAAATTTTGAGACTTTTGTGTTGATTCATTGGTTGGAGACTATCCCCTTGGATCCTAGGAAGCTATTGGTGGTAAGTTTTCACATTCTCATTGTGTTTTTCATGAGATCATAAAATGGTGAGGTTTTTGATTGCGTGTGTTGAGTTATGGTAGTTAGGAGCATTAAATGGGATGTCTCCTTTGGAATTAAATGCTTAGAATGATAAATGATGATGATTGATGCAATAAAAATTATGGTGATTTGTAAATATGTAACTTAGGAAATTTTGTGATGGAATTTCAATACTTTGTGAATCGGTGTGATGGTAGGATTGAATATTTGAGTTGTGGAGCATTGGTATGAATTAATTATAAGATTAAATGATGAGTGATTGGATGGAATTGAATTGAAAACCTTGGAGGATACTTCCTTGAGGAATTTGACCTATAGGGTGTTTGGAGGAAAATGATGTGAAAAATATGGTATGATCAATGGTTGATGCTTTGATCATTAAGATGATAGAATAGTGAGTTAGTTTGATAATTAAAGGGTCGAGGTAGTTGAAATAAATGTAAAATAGCCCTTAGGCCTAAGTGAATAGGTTTGGGTATTAGTATTTTGAAAGTGAATTGATTGCCTTGAAATTGTATTGATGATCATTGTTGTTTGATCGTTAGAGGTTCCCTCTCACGGACTCGATAGAGGTGGACTAAACTTGGAGCTTATGTTGTGGAGCATTGCTTACGGAGTTAAGGTAAACTCTTGGTACTTGGATTTTATCCCTTGTGTTTTCCGCCACACCTAGTAGAAGGTCGTGGTTTGGATTTTGTGCTCTTTGGCGTTATATGACTTGTATGTTCATGCATTATTGCTTGATTGTGTGACATGCTTGGAGCATATTGTGTAACATATCTGTGATCTCTGGCCAGTAGATGTGTGTGGTTTGGACTTCCGCTGGAGATATCCCTTTGGAGGATTCCGGTCGGGTTTTGCCGTGGGGCCGACTCTAGGAGCGGCACCAAGATGATCCAAACGTGGGACTTCCGCTGGATAGGGCTCATGAGGAGTTCCAGTTGGGTTTTGTCATGGGGTCGTCTCATCCATGGGAGAGGCACCAGGAAGCTTCCCGGGAGTTATATGATGGGGTCCTTCAACGAAATCCTTGTGTGGATGTTCTTGGATGAGCCCAGTGTTGTGATTTTGTATGTTATGCATTTTATATGATGATCATTGTATGCACATTGAGTGAACCATGGGGTGGAGTGATCCTCTAGTACCCTTGGTCTACTGAGATATATTTGTATATCTCACCCCGCATTTGGGGACATCATTGCAGGTTATAGTGAGCATGGAGGACCATCGGGCAAGAGGTCCGCTTAGTGGAGGAGTTGGATCATGATGTGCATATGGAGAGCATGGCATTTTGGAGGATTTTATTTGATGCACATAATATAGTATTTAGCATTTTGGGACTTAGATCATGTACATATTGCATGTTGATACTGTCATGCTTTTGTGGTGTTCATGATTAGATTCTAAGTCTTTTGTAATTGATTTTTATTTCATGCCTATTGTTTATATTGACATTTTGGTGAGCATGAGATTTGTCCATGGCCACATATTTTGTGTTTAGAGGCATTTGGATACTTGTGATGTAAAATGAGCCATATAATGTGTAAATGGCAAAGGATATGGTCAAGAATGTAATTGATGTATTGCATAATGAGTATGCATGATGGAAGGGCCTAGAGACTACATTAGTACTTGTGTAAGTTGTATGTTGAGCATCAAAGTGTTAGGAGTAGAAAGCATAGTCCATTTAGTGATTTAAAAGCTGTCAACTGTGATTTTTACAGTATGGTAATCGATTACTTTTCATTTGTAATCGATTACCTAAAACAGGGGATGCAAGATTTGAGCCACTGTGATCAAAGTAATCGATTACGTAGTTCAGTAATCGATTACCTATGTCAAGGTAATCGATTACCCAAAACAGGGGAGCCCAAATTGAGCTACTGCCTCATTCTGAAACTTTTGGTAATCGATTACCACTGTATAATTTTTGAAAATAAGTGTTTTTACAACCTAAGTTAATGGTATTGCTTGGAGGGGTTGTAATAAATAAGTTTTATGCTTCCGCAAGTTTTGCATTTACAATTACGGTGTTGTTTTTAATTGATTACTGAAATGGTTAATGTTTAAAGGTAAGGATGTAATAAAAGAAACAGTTTACCCGTAATTTAATTAACTCAATTACTGTGATTGTAACTGCGCTAAATACCATACGCAATGATAACATTAGTGGTACGTAACGGGCTGTTACATCAGCAGTGACCAAGTGGCAACAATATATTTTGTCAAAATAAACAAACCATAAGAGCATGCATAACCTGATGTATAAGTCATATAAACGTCAAAACAACAATAATTCTTGGCTAAATTGTCAGGTTATCACTATTATATAACTTTCAAATATAAAAAATTTAATGACGTTGCATAATTAAATCCAATAATCACTCACCTTATAGGTTACTTCAACCCCTCCAAACGCAAGATGCAATCGAGTTCGGGTTCACCTTCGATTTCATCAAACATCTTCCTCTGGCCCAATGCTTCTCAATCATTATGGTTGTTGTCAATAAGCTTACTAAAGGCGCTCACTTTATTGCACTCCCGCCTTGTTACATTGCTATTAGGGTTACTCAAACTTTTTAGGACTTTGTGGTTAAGATTCATGGACCTCCGAAGAGCTTACTATTAGGCAGGGATCCAATTTTTTTAGTGCATTTTGGATTATTTTTTTTAAATTTAGGGCACCAAGCTCTGCTTCAATTTTGCTCAAATAGATTGATAGACAAAGTGGGATAATAACATTAGAATAATATTTATGGGGTTTTGTGTTTGACAAATCAGAGAGTTAGTTCAAAGTGTTACCTCTAGCGAAGTACCACTGCAACACCTTCTTTAATATGAGTATTAGCACATCCCTATATGACGCAACTTTTAGTAGACCACTATTGTGTATGCTCCATTATTCACTAGGGCTTTCTTCAGTGGAAGTAGTTGATTCTACTCTTTCTCCAGTTGTACCTCTATCATACCAACATTGCATGAAAATTTAAGGGAAACACAGCAAACAATGGAAAAGGGAAAAATAAAAAATAAAAGACTTCACCATCAAAGAAAGTGATCTGGTCTTGCTTCGGTTGCCATCATATAAACAATTGTCACTTCAGCATCGCTTCTGCTAGAAACTAACATCACGATTTTGGACCCTTCAAGGTGTTAGAGCGTATAGGCTCGTTTGCTTACCACCTCCTCCTACCACTAAAAGCCAAACTCCACCCAGTGTTTCACATTTCCCCTTTACGACCTTATTTTCCCAAAAAAGATAAAGCACTTCCAAAGCTACCATTGTTCCCTAACACCACCGAACTAAACCACAAACCATCAACGATCATGTCCAAAATAAATATATAGCACCATAGATGTCAGATCTGACAGGTCCTTGTGCAATGGACAAATCTTCCTCTAAAAGTGGCTTTGAGGGAGGTCGAGATAGAGATGGAAATGTTTTTTCACCCAACAGTAACAAATCAAATCTGTCTTCCACTAACTCGGATCTCGCCTTAACCAAGCAAATAAACACAAACTTCATCGCACCATAATATGAATGCATAAGAATACATGTCTTCAGGTATCAATGATCCAACAAGCTACTTGGATTCCAAAAAAGGTTTTTAATTCACACCAAGACCACCATGGAGTTCAAAAAGGAGAGGTTGTCACATAAAACAATAAGACAACAAGGCATCATGGCATTGGTTAGCACGGTAAAGGATGGATAACCGACTACATAGACGAGGGAAAGGGAGAACAGGTCACACCGGTAAGTGACGAACAAAATGTACTCCTCGATGATATGGGATAATAAGTTGTCATTGACCAACAAGGAAATATGAGCAGTGAGACACAAAAGGAAAATGTCTGGAACTAGATAAAATAGAAGATTCATGAAAGCAAAGGTGCTCTGAATTTGAGAAGAAATGACATAATAGATGTATATGACCGACATTCAAAATTGGTAGTCCCTATGCGAAGAGAGTCAAATAAAGCATCTTAATACTGACAACGTAGTGCCCAACAATGCATCCCAGGTTGGCACAGCCGTTTAGCCATACTACATTAATTACGCACATGCGATACCTCAAGGCGAAAGTGGCAACTGCTTCGATGGCATTAATAACGTGTCATAAACACTGCCCAAGGATGCATTTTCCGACAATGTCCAGCCTAGCTACAAGTTTCCATATAAGTTCCACCTAGACATGACCAATAAGAACTCTGTTCATAGATTGCACACCAATTAACGCGTGCCTAGTGGGTTCTCTCACCCACTTATGTCAATCCAAACCAACCCATTTCAACCATGAAATTTTATAAAGTGATCCAGGATCATGTTTTTTAAGTGGTCTTTTTTCTAATTTTGGAAAATTTAGTTTCCCTTCCAATCCCTCACTTTTTAAAAAATTCCCTCCCACTTCCTGTTCTTTACTATTTATGAAATGGGACCATGTGTACCCGGTCAATCAAAATAAACCTCCTCAACCACTAATCACCACTCGGTTGATGCAACACTCACTGTTTATTTTTCCCCATATTCAATCTCGAATGTTGAAGACCAAGTCCTTTCCCATGGGCCAGCAAATATAGCAGTTCAACTCACTAATAGGCCTAATAGGGAGAGAAAGAGGCCCAAATATCTTCTAAGAACTAAAAGCCCAATGAACAATGACAGAGCAAATCAATTGGGTTAGGGCAATTTAAAGGATTTCAAATAATTTAAGTTACATAGTTAATTTACTTTGAATTAAGTTTATGTTTATCGTTATCTTATTATTATTCAATATTTATTTGGATTATCTCATATACCATTCAGTAGTTACTAGGATTTTATTATTTTATCTTATTGTCAATAAGTAGTATTAAGATTTTTATGTTCATCTATTTTTTCACAAGAAAACTGATCGAATGAATAAGTTTGTTTGATTTTCATATTCTTGTTCATTCTTCTGTTTTCTTCTCAGTGTTCTTTTTCTCTACGTATCTCTCTTATTCATCTCCTTGTAAGCGCTCAGATTAGTATTTTAGTTTAAAGAATAGTGTGTTTGGATTTTAATGTAAAGAATAATGTATTTGGATTAAATTCTTACCTGTACAAATTACAATGATGCTTTTATGAGCCATTTTTATTCGGGTTTTATTTCTCTCATGTTGTATGAGAGAAGTTATCTCATGTTGTGAGATAAATTAAGTGGAGCTCACCAATTTTAAGAAAAGTAAGACACGTCTTTTTATGTGAGTGTAAAATGAGAAAAGAGTCTTATGCAACATAAGAGTATAATTTTTTTTTTTATTCTTTAGTCATGTCACTAATGTTCATCTTAAATTTATAAATATGAATGTTAACTCCCTTTTGATCATTAAAAGATAATTGCCTTGGTATTATATAAAAAAAAAAAGATAATTGCCTCGAGGTGGTCACTGTCACTGCCACTGGTGCCACTTTTTCTTCGACCAAGATGGAGTTGTTTGTTTCCCATGTTGCACTGATAAATTGGATCGATTATGGGTTTGAAATTTAGATACGGATGGAAGCAAAATGAATGCCTATATTTTGTGGGCATATATAAAGTTACAAATTATATTATTATTTGTTTATAGGCGTTATTTTTCTTATGAGGTAGGTGAGGAGCTTTATTTCCAACAGATACATATGAAGTGAACTCCGCAGATTTTTTTTAAATAAAAATAATTGCATTTTTTTCAAAATGAATATAGTAGGAGATCACTTTACTAAAAATATCAAATGTGAACAATTTACTAAAAAAAGAAACTAAAAATTAAGACTTACAGTAATCTTTATAGTCTTGAACGTTGTGTTGCAGTACTGTCGCTTTGGCCGAGTGGTTAAGGCGTGTGCCTGCTAAGTACATGGGGTTTCCCCGCGAGAGTTCGAATCTCTCAGGCGACGGTGTAGACACACTTTTTTTGCGTTTTGGATTCGCAACTTGCATTAAATCCAAAGTAGGACCCACACCGGTGAATTGAAACTGGGGGAGGTTGAGTTGCAGTCGTTGCCTTCTGCCTGCCCCAGACAGCGCCTCTGACCCAAAGCCCTCTCTAATTTTTTCGTTGCATGATTACTTCTTTAATTTCCTCCAATAATTATTTTATGCATTTTTATATTAAATTTAGTAATTTTATTAAAAATATTCTTATAACCACTAATAAGTTTATGGAAAAAATATTTATACAGATATAAAAATTATGTCATTTTAATAAAAATTATTGTATGTTACAACTTACAATGATAGAAAAAGTTACATAATCAGAATTATGACGGGAGATAGTAAGAAGTTATTGATCATTTAAAAGACAAATACTTTTTTCTAAGTTTATATTCAAAATATTTAAAAAAAAAATTCTTGTTGTCTCGTCTGAAACAATAAGAGTGAGAATCAGTCCTTCCCAGCATCATCCGAGGGCACATGGCATGCTTCTAGAGGAATTTAATATTATTATTATTTTTGAATACAACTAGAGGAAATTTTTGGTTCACAATTGAAAAGGGCAAACTGGCAAAGTCAAGAATCCAGAATAGCATTTGATTCCCTCCAACGGACGTTTTGAACGGTTGGACTCTTCGCCAGGGTGCTTCCCTTTGTCAATTCTTCTTATTCTTACTATTCTCATTGAGTCATTGTGCAGGTGGTTCCCATTCTAGTAGGTGGCATTTATGTTAGACCGTGATTGGTTTTTTATTTTTCTAAATACCCCTTTTTCTCCGGATCAAATTGAATTTAGGTGATTTTTGAAAGTTTGACCACTAAATACATGAATCAATTGATATAGAATTGTTCCAATTTAATCAACAATTTTGAGATATGTGCAACTGTTGTTAAACCTGATTCGGTCAGAATGCTGGATTACTAGACGGACTGATAGATTACTGGTCGGATCAGTTGACCCGGATATATAGATATATAAAAATGTATATAAATATGAATATATAAATTCAATTATATTCTCTATATCTAAAATGAATTAAACAATGTTCACTAAATAAGCTCAAAAACATAAAGCATAACTAAATAAAAATGCATGTTATTACTATGTCAATTTAAATTGCAACTCAGAATCCTCGTAAACATACCTCTCAATGACACTGAACTCATATTTGTCAAATTCAACTACATTAAAATGACATATGTCACATTCTCTAATTTATTATTCTACAAATTGCTTCAGTATTGGAAACTAAGAGATTATTGTAGAAGTATACTAGCAAATAAAATTACAAAAAGTTTTTAAAATGAGTTTTACATTTTTTTTGATAAGATGAAATAATTTTTTTTTTTTAAAAAAATGCATGACCCAACCGGGTTATCGGGTTTGACCGATTTTATCCGAGTTTAACCAGATAGATACATGACTGATCCAATACTTAACACGAACCGATATAATAACTGATTCACAGAATTTCAAGTGGACCCAACCGGGTAAGACCGTATTTTTTTATTTTTTTTTATAACAGGTAAGACCGTATTTTACAACAGTGGATATGTGTGTCAAAAACTTAGTAATAAGAACTTGCCGTCTTTATAGTCCTTATAATCTGTCTGACTCGAACAAATTATTTAATTTATCCATGAACGTGAATTGTTTTTAAAAAGGGGCCACATTTGTAAATTCGTTACGAGTTACCACACCTCATACGTAAGTTAATGGGTTATACGTAATTCAGGGTCAAGTTGTTAATTTTAGAAAAATTATTTATTTATTTTTGGCATTGTTTGTAAAATTCATTATTCTTTACGTGAATAAGCTTCTAAGATATATGTTTAGATATAAAATGAGTAAAATAGAATATGATAATTTTAAACTTGATCAACAATTTTTAAACATGCGTGATCTGCACTTTAATTTTTTATTTTTGGGTTGATGATGGACTCCATATGCTGTATTGCGCTGCTTGCTCAAAGCATTTAAAATGAGAGCGCGTGGACAGCTCACGCCTAACGCTCAGTCACCTGTGCTGACTAATGGTCGGACTCCAGCATTACAGGTCCATTTATCGATTCAAGAGTAACTGAGGAAGAGAAATGAATTAACCCCAGTTTTTTATTCCTAGATTTTTGGACAACACATGCAATTTTGATGCAACGTATGCTAATAATGTGAACATTTTGATTTTTGAACTAATGCAAGCGTGGGAAAACTCATAACCAGTGCGGCAAATATATTTGTTCAAATAATTAAAATATTTTTAAAATAAGATTTGATTAAGAAATAGCGAACTCCTAATAGTTATTATTTTTAAGGATAGTATCGTAAGCAATATATATCGTAGGATATATCAAAAATGAATTGTATCGAATGATACAATTTTGTATCTTACAATACGATATATGTATCCTACGATATGATACGATACATGTATTATGATATGAAAATTAAATTAAATTATTTATTTTTTAATAAAAATAAATATTTGATTGGGGATTTAAAATTATTATTAATAATGAAAGAAAACAAATATTTGATTTGTGATTTAAACTTAAAAATCAATTTCAAAATATGTATTAATAAAGAAAATAATTAAATAAATATTTTAAATCTATTCAATATCTATGGAAGAAAGATTTTATTTTTAAAAACCAGTAAGAGGATGAGTCAAATGATTACCTTAATAAAAAGGATGATGGATTAGTTATTTCACTGATAGTGATAATAGTGATAATATTAGTCTTAATGATTAATGATTCATGATACATAATACGTATTGCGATTCAACAATCTTATTTTTAATGACTTTATTACAATATTTTTTATCACGTTGAGAAAATCAAAATATAGTTAAAAAAATTCAATATCATATAAATATAAAAATGTTTATTTTTCCTTTAAATAAATTTAAATTAAGTCTTAATTAAGAAATATATTAAGTAACATTGATTAATTAATAAATAGTAAATTCCAGATAGTTAATTTTAAAAATATGTTTCTTTATCAAAACTTAATTTTAAAGAATAGTAAATTAATTAACAGAAAAATATTTCTACCGTTAATGCAGATAAGTTATTTGCATTTACTTTCAAAACGACATCATTCTGGGTTTGAAAGATTAGAAAATTACAATCATAAAGACTATAATAATCCTGAAATAAATTAAAATTACAAAAATACTATAATTTTCGCATTGGGCTTACTGCAGATAACTTATCTGAAATAAATGCAGAAAAGCGAACCCATTAATTAATATAAAAATAAATTTCTTTATCACGTTAAGAAATTAAACAAAAAATATTTAATATCTTAAAAATATAAGAATATTTAATTTTTTCTTTAAATAATTTTAAAATAAGATTTGGTTAATAAATATTTTAAGAAACATGGATTAAGAAATAGAAAATTCCTAATAGCTATTATTTTAAAGGACTTCATTAATATGCGTTTTTACTTTTTATATCACAAGTTAAGAAACTAAAGAAACTATTTAATTTTTCTTTAAAATGATTATTTTTTTAACATGCACGTCCTAAATTCACACTTTACCAAAATAATTGTCCATGGCAATACCCTGTAATAAATGCTCTTAGATTGGGTCTCTTACGAAAGCCAAGGACCACGTTTCTAAACCGCGTTTATTAATTCATGGACTTGAGTGTAGTGGACCTAGTGGTTTACGCAATTTGGTAGACGCTGGGTCCTTGTAGTTGCTTCCAAAAAGTGAAAAAGGCACTGCTATAAATTGGCATCTTCAGTCCCTGCCTTTCCCCAAACCTAAACAACAGTGATATTTTTCTGCATATGTCTCAAAGGCCTACCGTTCCTCACTCTTCTTCCATAGCCTGTGGCCTCCATTCCCATCTCATGGTCTCAAGTGAGATGAACCCTAATTCCAATTGGTCCTTTTCTCTTTAATTCCCATTAGTCCTTCACATCTTTTCCTAACAACAATCTTATAATCCTGCAAAATTTTCGATTCATTTGATTCTTTCAAATCTACTAACTTAAAACTCTTTTGCTTCGTTCCCATTCTCGAGAAAAAAAAAAAACACAACATCATGGGTGTCAAAGGTTTCGTTGAAGGAGGCATCGCTTCCATCATCGCAGGATGTTCAACCCACCCTTTAGATCTCATCAAGGTTCGCATGCAGCTTCAGGGCGAACCCAACCCGGTTCATAACCTCCGACCCGCACTCGTCTTCCAAACCGGATCCTCCATCCACGTGGCGCCTCCTCCGATGCCGCAAACTCGCGTGGGCCCCATTGGTGTTGGCGTTCGTCTCGTCCAACAAGAAGGCATCGCTGCTCTTTTCTCCGGCGTCTCCGCCACCGTCCTCCGCCAGACGCTCTACTCCACCACCCGCATGGGCCTTTACGACGTACTGAAGACGAAGTGGTCCGATCCTAACGGCGGCAACATGCCGCTGTTACGCAAGATCGAGGCCGGACTGATCGCCGGCGGCATTGGCGCCGCTGTTGGAAACCCTGCCGACGTGGCCATGGTCCGAATGCAGGCCGACGGGAGGCTCCCGCTGGCTCAGCGGCGCAACTACAAGTCCGTCGTGGACGCCATAGTCACGATGGCGAAGCAGGAAGGGGTGACTAGCCTGTGGAGGGGTTCATCGCTTACGGTGAACCGCGCGATGCTTGTGACGGCGTCGCAGCTTGCGTCATACGACCAGTTCAAGGAGATGATTCTCGAGAAGGGCGTGATGCGCGACGGACTAGGGACCCACGTCACGGCGAGCTTCGCGGCGGGGTTCGTAGCGGCGGTTGCGTCGAACCCGGTGGACGTGATAAAGACCAGAGTGATGAACATGAAGGTGGAGCCCGGGGCGGAGCCACCGTACGCCGGCGCGTTGGACTGTGCTCTGAAGACGGTGCGCGCGGAGGGTCCCATGGCACTCTACAAAGGGTTTGTACCTACGATTTCGAGGCAGGGACCCTTCACTGTTGTGCTGTTCGTGACACTGGAACAGGTTCGCAAGTTGTTCAAGGATTTCTGAGCGAGGTAGATCGATGATGACGAAGATGCTTCCTTTTTAGTATGAAGATTTTTTAGCGCTTTGTTTTTTTCCGTTAAGTTATCAAGCTCTGTTTTAATTTAATGTTTCGATGCCGCAGTTGTGGAATGGTAATATTATATAATATAATTTACGTCATGGTATTTTCTTAAATCGGAACTTTGACATGAAAAATCAGCAAAAATATTTTATGTTTTTGAGAGATCGATTATTTAATTAATAAGGAAAATACTATTCTCAATTTACATTGTCTTATTTTATCTCACTTCAAAAATTGCACCTCTTTTTTATTCTTTTTCTTTTTTGCTTTTTAATGGTGGACCCCACGTAGATTCTTTCTATAGTATAAGAGAGGTATTCTCATATAACATGAGACTAATATTCCTCAATTAATAAAGTGATGAAAAGTTCTGAATTATTTTTAGAGTATATACACCTTTTTTGTTTCTCATCAAATTTTACTGTCACCTTTAGTCCATAGCAAATAAAAAAGGTCTATCGTAATCCTTAAGAAATTCAAAATGTACCTATTTTAGTCCCTTTAAGGACTAATATGAGTTTTTTTAAATTTGTAAG
Organism: Gastrolobium bilobum; assembly: GCF_033153095.1. Lineage (NCBI taxonomy): Eukaryota > Viridiplantae > Streptophyta > Magnoliopsida > Fabales > Fabaceae > Gastrolobium > Gastrolobium bilobum. The sequence goes on from NW_026896204.1 coordinate 94,570, forward strand.
GGAACACAATTTCAACTAAATGAGTCCATTTTGAATTTCTTAGGGACTATGATGGGCTTTTTTATTTGCTAGACACTAAATCGGACATCATGAAATTTGTTGAGGAGTAAAAAGGGTGAATCTGGATACTCTCATGTGAAAATTCACGTCATGTGGAGAATCATAACTGGTGAATCAATGGTAATAAGGGAAGAGAAAAAAAAATGTTAAAATAGATAATTACAAAATTCGTTAATTTACTTTTGTATGGTTGTGATTTTTCATATGACCATATCATGTTTTTTTTACAAATAAGAGGATCCATTCTAAAAAAAAATATTTACTCTTTTTTTTATGTTTTTAATGATAGTGCAAAATGTTTCTTAACTAATTTAAAGAATTTCTGTATATATTGGAAGATGAAATATATGTATTTGATAGGTGCAAATGATGTGAAGGTGAGTGACAGTTTAGACTCAGATGGAGGACGATGAAATGATACATTATTATTCTGAGCTCTGAAGTGTGAACACAAGATGGTGGATGGTACTGGTGTCCGTGACAAGACAACCCTGTAGCTGCAAGCTCAAGCTGTTTCTTCTTCACACAAGTTACATAAGTCATGACTCAGCGCAATTTTTCGCGGAATGATTCCCGATCTCCTAATCCTCCTATTTTTGGGGGACTGGGACCCAAAAGACGCGTAAAGTATCTCTCTCTCTAGTATTTTTTATGTATGTGCTCGTGGCCGAACCACCAACACCAAGGATTATTCTTTGCTTCATTTTGACCAATGCTCCAATGCCTTCCCTTTCCCAATTCAAATGCTCCACCCAATGGAAGCTCCCTTGTCCTTACAACTTTATTCTCTGCGGTTGTTGAAACGTTTTAAATTTGAATTTTATCATATACATTCGTCGAACTTGGATTTCGAGTTAAACTGATCGATCCACTATTATTTTGCAAGATTCTCTCATGACAAAGGACCTGCCTTGGTACAAAATGTTGCGTTGTTGAGGTTGAGGAAGTTTCACTGCAATTGGCTAATTAGAGTTAAAGAAGGATTGGTGGATACCACGATTCACTAGTTAATATTGGTTAGAAATGTGTTAAAAGTAAGAATTATATAACTATAAGGACCATAAAGTTCAAAGCTTAACTCATATGATGATAGATATTCCCCTATCTTAACTCTCCGTTATTCAACTGCTTGGAATTAACCAAATATGTAAGCAATCTACATTGTTGGTGGAATATCAAGTGTATTCCATATTATACAAATTTCGGATGTGGATTTTGTAGACCGGTTTGACCATCTACATCTAGGATCATTAGATCCACAAAAATTCAATTTGGGGTATTTCAAAAACTACTTTTTTTTATCATGTCGACATTTTTTATTTTTACATTTTTTAATTTAAAAAAGAAACAATCAATTTGTTGCCCGTTTCTCTTTCTATGAAAATATATTTAGTATTACGGAGGTATTGAAGACTCAATATATCTTTTACTAAAAAGGAAAAAAATAAAACAATTTATTTTATCTATTATACCCATCCTTTTATGGTTATGCCATTTAAGTCCCACTTTTTCCCATCTTTAGTAAAGAAATAAGTACTACAAGAGTACCAAAGATATAATTCTTTTTGTTATTATCTAAAAACCATTAAAAAGATTTCTTATTATTCCTTTTATAAAATACTCATATTCCTATGTTCACTCATTTTAAATATTTAATAATTAAACTTATAAATTAATATATAATTTTAATTAATACTGACTATATCAATAACTATCCATAATACTTGTAAATTCATTAATTGATTATAATTTATAATTAAAAATGTATTCTTATAATCGATTAAAGTTTATTTTTATCTAATAATGGATTTATATAAAATATTATAAAATTATCAATTAATTGATTAATAATTTTTTTATGTCAAATACCCTATAATAGATACTGCACAAAATAAAATTATCAACTACTGGGTAAATTATAATAAATTAATGTATTTATACAAAATTTGCATCCATTTGTGATGATTGACCACTCTCTTTGTTTATGTTAAAAAAAATGTCCAGATTGGGGGGGCGCCGTTAATAACCTATATAAAGAGTAGTTTTCGGAACACCCCAAACTGATTTCTTAGGGTATGATCAGTGGTACATTATAGGATAAGTTATGATATTATAAGGTTTATAAGATACATATTGTATAAGATAATATTATCAAGTATTTGATAATGTAATGTATAATATTAAATAGGAAAAAAAATAAATATTTTTGTTAAAAATACCGTTCAATAATGAATTTATATAATTTTTCTAAATATGTCATATCATATTAATTTTTATAAAAATCTATTGATCAGTGTGTGCAAAAAAATATATTAATTAAAAAAATCAAAATCTCTAATATTTTAAAAATTATATATATATATATATATATATATATATATATATATATGGGAAAAAGACTTCTCATGTTGCATGAGAAGTCTCTTCTCCTACTACTCTCACTTCGATATCCATACCAGCCACTTTTATATTTTCTATTTTTTTATCAAGGTGGCCCCCACTCCTTTCTTTCTATAGGAAAGCTTCAACTTCTCATGCAACATAAGAAGTTGCAAACCCTATATATATATATATATATATATATATATATATATATATATATATATATATATACATATATATATATGGGCTTATCATTTCTCAAGCTGCCAGAGATAAAGTTATCTTCGGCTACTAAATCATAACCGTACAAAGATGGATCAATGGTAATAAAGAAAGAGAGAGAAAAGGGGAATCATAACCATTCAAAGGTGAATCAATAAATATAAAGAAATAAATAATCAGAACGATGTAGTTTTAGGGTAGCCGGAGATAAATTTATCTCAAGCAGCTTGAGAAATATTTTTCCCTATATATAGAGGCAGGATCCTTTGACACCGGTGTCAAAGGAAAAGTTTGACACCTCATCTGAGAGCCGTTAGATTAAAAAAACAATGGTGTCACATGCTTACAAATCAGAATCGTTGATTTTTTTTAATCTAACGGCTCTCAGATGAGGTGTCAAACTTTTCCTTTGAAACCGGTGTCAAAGGATCCTGTCTCATATATATATAAAGAGAAAGGTTATACCTAAGACCAATTAAGTTTATTATTTTTTACCGCTGAATTTTAACTTTTGATTTACGTCAATCCGACGGTTATAATTTATTGAAAATTAATAATTAATTAATAACCAATAAATCTAACCGTGAGATTGATGGAAGTCAACGGTTAATATTTGATGGTAAGAAATGGTAAACTTAATTGATGGTAAGTATAATCTTCCCTATATATATATATATATATATATATATATATATATATATATATATATATATATATATATATATTAATTCTTGAGAATTGCACTAGTCAGCGATATTAATACATCAACTCTTTATCAGGCTTAATCTTCCCTATATATATATATATATATATATATATATATATATATATATATATTAATTAGATATATTAAAGGATTCTGCTGTATAAGCATATATTATACGATGATCGCATCAAACAACTAAAATATCATAACATATAATATAAATTTATATTATCAAACTTTATACGTCACACTAAACACACGATCTGATGACCTTCGATGGGTCAAACAACTTATTTTGCACCAGCATGGCAACCTGCTATATTATTAGTTGAAGGCAATAATTTGAGTCAAGACTACAAACACTTCCAATTTTGTTGCCTGTTAGATAAAAAGCCATAAAATACAAAACACCCTAACCAACTAGAAATATATATTCATTCACCTGGGACCATAGGTAATTTGGTCCCTATAAGGTGGGTTATTGAGTTTTGTTCACTGGCAACTTAAAATCCCACTCAACACCACAAGATCAGAAAGGACGTGCGTGAGCAGCAGTTATTCCACTTTGACCACTTTAGTTAGGTTACTCAACTCAAAATTCTAAAGTAGTTGGAAAGTTACATTTGACTACGAATTGTGCACTAAGCTCTGATGTCTATGCACTAAGAAGCAGCATATATACCCACAATCAACAATGGACATCTTGTAAAGGAGAATTTGTCTTCTCACATTCCGTGTTGCTTCTCCTCGATTGGCTGATGGTTCTCAGCAATACGGAGACCTCAGTGAGAAGTTCTCCTATGACATATAGAGCCCCTTTGGATGGGCTTTTTTTCCTTCAAAAGTTGTTTTTTTCCTTGAAAAAAAGCACTTTTTATTTTTAGTTCGTTTGAATATCTACTTTTAAAAAAAGCAGAAGTCACAAAAAAGTCAAAAACCTACTTTTTTTCAAAAGTTAAAAATTTTAACTTCTACAAAAAGCAGAAGTAAAAAACCAAATATTTTTTTCAAAAACTAAATATTTTTATAAAAATATAAATAGCTTTAACTTTTATAAAAAGTACTTTTAAAATAAGAAAGAAATAAAAGTCACTTTTTTTTAGAAGGTGAAACAAACGGGCTCATAGTTCCCATCATTAGGAAGGCAAGAGCTCCATGATGTCAAATGAGTTTCTATTGCAATATATCCAAAGTCTTTTTGGTGGAATTGGAAAGAGCTCCTAACTGCAAAAACAACATTTTATTTGTCACTCTGTTAAAATATATATGTTTATTATACATACATAAAATAGGACCATCAAATCACCTCATCTTGAACAAAAATACTTTTTCACACATCGTTTGGAAATTTTCTGCCCGTATTTTGGGTGTAAGAATGTCATTCAATGGAGATAGCATCCGCATGCTTTTTACCTTTCCACATTTGTAGTGGCCTTTAACAAAGGAAACACATAAAAACATAAAAAAGAAAAAAGCGAAACTAATCTATCCATTTTCAAAACAGCATGTTAATTTAGTCCAATTCTCATTATTGCCATTTTTTTAATATACGACATTCTGTAAAGCTTCTCTCAGCTGCTTTAAATTATCATTTGTATGAATGAATAATATTGAGGTAGAATTATAAGAAATTATGGAAGAAAAATGACTGAGAAATTTGGAAATCAGCTTGCTAGGACTGATGGAGTTTAAACTTTATGGAGTCATGAATCCAAAAAAGATGTCTCATATAGTGATATAGTTACATTAGTATTTTCCAAAATTTAATCACTCTCGGCGAAAACACAAGTCAAGAGAATAAAGGCAACATCATATTATATTCCACAGCCAAACAAAAAGAGAAATTGATCAATGGATATGATTTGAATTAGGGGAAGAGAATATAGTCCCATATTGATTGATTAATAATGCATTAAGCAAAAACCAATAACTAGAGGGAGCTATTACTAATAGATTAAACTACACTAACTACTTTGGGTCCGCCACGTCTCAACTCTTTTATGGGTTTGTCTCATATCTCACTAGTCCAAGCCCAATCCATCGACCATAACAAATGACTTATTCTTTATTATTTTTTAGTCCAATTGAAGGAGGACCTAATATCATTGCAGTAGTATCGAAGACTCATTACATCTTTTATTAAAATTGAAAACAAAAAAGTAATATAATTGACTTTACCTATTATACTTACCCTTTTATGGTTAATGCCACCTAAGTCTCACTTTTTCGAGATTATTTATTGTGGTCCGGGACCACCATTTTTTAGGTGGTCCCTTAGTATAAATAGAGGGATAAAATTGGAAAAGAGAAAAAATAATAGGGATAAAAAGGGAAAGGAAAAATTGATGATGTGAGAGGGAGTACCAGATCATTGGGTGGTCCTGGACCATAATAAATATTTCCCACTTTTTCCTATTTTTAGTGAGGAGTACCTACTTCTACCGTAACAAAGATATGCTAAACTGTCAGGCGAGCAATTGGAAGCTTGTGATAGAGGGACCATCACTAACAAACTAAGTTATACCAAACACAACAAGTGAGTTCAGTGACATGTTTTAACCCAAAATCTTAAGTCACTCGATTATTGTCCTTATTTTTTATTGTTTCCTAATTCGGTCAAAGATGAACTTCGAAATCGAAGAGTTGTTCCTACTGTATATAAGCAGTTGGATATGTTGGGATATTCAAGTGTGATAAAGATGTTAATTAGTAATAGGCTAAGTCCCACAATTATAATACAGTGACCACAACAAGTGGCTTATTTTTTATTATTTCTCAATCTAGTCGAAGGTGGACCTAATATCACTATGGTAGTATCGAAGACTCAACACATATTTTACCAAAAAAAAGTCACATGATGCATTACAGGTAAGTTCTGATTATAAGCTAGCTATCGTCTTCTGATTATAAGCCGAAAAAGTCACATGATGCATTACAGATAAGTTCATCCTTTTCTTTCTTTCTTTCTTCTTCTTCTTCTTATTATTATTGTTTTAAAATCAAGTTCGGTTTGCAGAAAATGGTATCTTCCATTCATAAGCTCATGCTTTTCTACCAAATGCTTTCTTGACCCTTCTTAGCCACTGACCGAGTCATTGAAATTTCAATAGTGGTTAAGTAAGACAAAGATTGAGGCTAAGCTTGGCAGAGCGAGTGAAAATGAAGAGGGAGAGTGAAAATTGACATGTCCATTTCAACTTAACAAGCAGACACTGATTTATACTCTTATTTTCACCTCTAGGAAGCACACCAGAAAAGAGAGTATAACTTGACAGTAGATGTCAATTTAGAGGCATGAATTTCAGTTGCAGCTTTATAGATATCCCTCAAGCCTGGTGGTTAACCAACAATTAAAGCCTGCATGTGCTGAACTTGATTATCATTAATTTTACCCAGCAAGGCCAGCATGCACTTCTAGTAAACGAGTTACAAATCATTTTAGTTCTCACTCAAAAAATCTAAAACACCGCAAGCTTCCATGTCTGAAAATTTGTAAAAGAACACGTAAAAAAAAAAAAGTCAGTTTAAATTACATTTCTAACACAATAAACCAAAAAATAGCAAGTTCCTGATAACTATGGGTCAACTTTGTTCAATAAAGTCACTCTTAGTGATGGATAGAGAAGATCTCTATCTCTACCAACTATTTAAGCTACGAACCACGATAGTAAGTTTTACATCGCAAATTGGCTTTAAGTCCTTTAACGGAATTAATTTTTGTTTTTTCCATTCATATAAAATTTGATAGTTATACTTGCTAAAAGTTTTACTTTTAAAAGAATATTTCATTGATAAAAAACTTAATCGGCACAAAATATTGAAAATTAAATTTCTAATCATATGATAATTTCAACCCGATAGAAGTCCTTAATTTGTTTCACAGAACTTGAAAAAATACAAATGCAAATCTTTCCTGGCCATTATTTAAACTAAAAATATCTGTTGCAGAATGTGCAACCAGTGAGAAAGGAAAGGACGAGTACAATGCGCCAACGAACAATTTTGGTACTAGAAATACCAGAAGGCGGTTGCTGAATCAGACTATTTTACTTCTCAACCAAAACTACATATACAGTTCTTGCCTGTGCAGCAAAAGGGGCGGTATAGGGGATGGGGAAGAATCAACATATTCCCTTAACTAGACCAAATGTAACTGTACATTCATATTTAAAGCACAGCACAAATATATTCTCATCAATTATCTCCTGAACCAAGAACTTGTTCCTTGAGCTCCTCTATTTTAGCAGCCAGCTCATCTCTATTTTTCTGCAGGTTAACAAATACAATTAATCTAGGTAATCAAGATGCACATATCAGCAAAAATAACTGAAATGAGTCAAGTACCTTGAAAAGCAGATAACGGGAACTGAACCATACTGTATATGCAAGCCCTACAACTTCCAACAACTTGGGAAACTGCGCCATGGAATGAACCAAATATTGTCAACATTTAAAGAAGTTGGTTTGTGGTTTGAAATATTTACATAATTGACGTTTGATACACACCAATGGGATAGAGTCAATTGCACCTATAACGGCTGCTGTTAACCACACAGCCACTATAGCACCACCACCATACAAGACAAGAGAACCAGTGTCATCTGTGTCAAACTGTAAAAAGGAAAAAAAACAGGACAAGTTAGAAAACAACAAAACCAGGTAATTAAAATTCTTGAGGGTGTATTTGATGCACATTGAGAACAGCAAAATCAGAAGAATTCAGCAAGTGGTTGTGTTGTGAACAAAATTTTGTAACCTAGTTTAGTGAGTAACAAAAATTCAGAGTTTATTTCTTATGGTGAGTTGTTCCTTGTTTTTTTAGCAAATCAAACTGACCCATAAGGCAACTCAACAAAGCAATGCATACTTTTCAAAAAACAAAACAAAATAATGCAATGCACACAAGATAGGCAGCAAAAATTACAACCAACTTTCTTTCCATAAGAGGGAATAAAAGCAGTTAGTTTCACAAGTGCCAGCCAATTATTATGCATCACAAAATCACACAAGAAACAATTTAATGTCCGCTAGATATTTGATTTAAAAAGCAACATCAAACCACCTTAGTGAAGAAAATGAAGACACCCGAGCTTTAATGGTCCCTCCAGAGAAATAAATTTTCACAATGGCTTTCAAGCTATGAACTTAGTAAGTAATAATAAATTTGGATAAAAATTTACAAAATAAGAAATAGTCATCAATAAATCAAGCAGAATCCTAACAATTTTTTTTCTTTTTTTTTTGGGGGGGGACCAGATCAAAAAATTAGATAACCTGAGTTCACCAGTTCAGCATATGTAATGTAATAAAAAATAAAAGAGTAAAAGAAAATGTGTTTTAGCAAAAGTTTGCAAAACAAAGTACCTAGAATAGCCCATAAAACAAGAAAACATAATCTACCGTACCACTCAAAAATAAGAACAAACTCGCCAGGGCAAATATATTAATAGTTTATACAGCTATAATTCATGAGATATCCAATCTACATAATAAAAATGTTTATATATTCATGGAGGTTTTTTAAGTTAGATTTGGTTGCTCTGGTAATTACTCAAAGGATGTCATAGGAACCTCAATGACTAGTATTCCATGCAAATAGTACGCACTAATCATGGCAAAAATATGGATACAAGGACCAACACTAACCCCTTTCTCAAGAATTAATTATGACAGCAAACAGCAATAGAAGGTGTAATAGAACATAGAAAAATACTCAAAGGGAAGTTGCAGCATTAAAATCATCCAGATAAAGAACATTAAAGAAAAGCACATATCAAAGCTTTAACTAAATCACAAGCAGAATGGCTCAGAAATAATTTTTTTGCACAGGGAAGGCTCAAGTAAAATCCTCATGAGTCATAACTATAAACAATTACATGAAGAAAAGGAAAAGAAAAGAAAAACAAAAATCGAAACCATTTAGAGTTGCTCAGGTAACCGCTCAGATTCGACATGACTGCCGAAGTATCATCAAGCATTTCATAAATGCCATCAATAAACTGTAGTTTCATCATAACAACTCAATATGGAAATAAAAACCAATCTAAATCAATGCGAAAAAATGCATATGCACTGAGCCACCAAGCTCATAATCAATACACTAGTGTATATAGACACTCCACACCATAGATTATGAAAACTAAACAGTCAAGGAGGTTAAAGTGACACTCCCTAGATAAGCCAACAGTTATCATAAACCAAATTAAAAAGATAAAATGGCAAAGGTCCCTCTTATGATTTTAATTTAAAGAACAGATAAAGAACATTAAAGAAAAGCACATATCAAAGCTTTAACTAAATCACAAGCAGAATGGCTCAGAAATAATTTTTTTGCACAGGGAAGGCTCAAGTAAAATCCTCATAAGTCAAAACTATAAACAATTACATGAAGAAAAGGAAAAACAAAAATCAAAACCATTTAGAGTTGCTCAGGTAACCGCTCAGATTCGACATGACTGCCGAAGTATCATCAAGCATTTCATAAATGCCATCAATAAACTGTAGTTTCATCATAGCAACTCAATATGGAAATAAAAACCAATCTAAATCAGTGGGAAAAAAATACAAATGCACTGAAACTCCAAACTCAAAATCAATACACTAGTGTAAACATAATACGAAAACTAAACAGGCAAGGTAGTTGAAGTGACCCTTACATTGAGCTTATCCAGCAAATCCATGGACAGGCCTTGTTCATCTGCAGGTAACTCTTCCTTTGTGTCTTCAGTCACCTCAGTTTCATTGAACTCATTCTTATCAGCTGCTTTGACATCCTCCAGAATTATGACACCATCACGTTTCTCATCAAAAAATTGACTAGCCCCATTGGATGTTTCCTCAGATGTTGTAGCCCTTGGCAACAAATCTCTCAGGAAAATCGATCCTGACACAACATAAAACAACATCAACATCAATCAAGAACTTTACACTTTCCCTTCATCATTATTCTGCAGTTAAAAATGCAGTTTCACTAATAAACCACAACAAACCGCATATACTCCAAAAGCTTAGTTAACAAGAGCGCGACGCAAATTAACGCCTCAATTTATTCCACTCAACAGCACATGCAAGGTTTTAAAAAATGAAAACTTTATGGTAAAATAAAATGATAGCCAGCTCAAATCTCAAACATTAAGAGCTACTTAAGGGTTTAAAGAGCAAAAGGACAACAATTTAAGTAAAAATAAAGACAATAAAAAAAATAAAAAAAATGAGAATCATAGGTTTCGGTTCGGATTGAAGAACATACGAGATAAGAGAGCAGCGGTGGTAGTGAAGGGGGTTTGTCTGAGAGGAATAGAGGGTTTACGAAAAAATGGTGAGGCATTGGGAAATTTTGAGAGAGTGATAGGCTGAACTGTACAAAGCCCCATTGTGAATTAGCGAGAGAGATGAAGAAGTGAATCGGTGAGAGACTGTAGTGAATTGAAGCCCCTTTATATACAAAGTGGCCTCTTCTAGGGTTTGCTCTCTTTACCCCCATTTTCTCTATTTTCATTTTTAGTTTCTTTATTATTTTTTTGGACACATACTTTTTCAATTTTCTTCACCTTCTTTTATTCGGTAAGATGAGATTTTTTATTTTAACATTTCTTAATTTGTTTACCACTAAAATGAGATGCATAAATAAGAGATTTATAACATGTTTGGATAAGATTTTTTTGTAAAACAAAAAAATATTACAAAATGCGTAGTTTTCAAAAGAAACTGCTGATTTCTTAAAGGGACATTTGGTACAGGAGAAATTTTTATTTGTCCAGGAATCTCGAATTTTAAAAATATGATTTTTACATTCAGTTTACGATAATATCTGAAAATTTAAAATTTAGAAAAATTCAGTTCCCGGTAATCTTATAAAATGCCGCATACCAAACAGCACCTAAGTTTATTTTTCTTAATATTGTAGAGTGCAAGTTCTGAGGAGGAGAAAAAATGGATTTATCAGAACCGCTCTCTGTACATTGCACCGAGCTCTTCGAATAATTGGATAATTAAATGAAACGATTGAAAAATAAATAAATAAAACAAAGAAAACTATTTATTCTTTTAATGGACCGTCTTTTTAATTAAAATGATTTTTTTATTTAATATTTATATTAAATAATTCTTTCATTTTCTTCCAATATAATTTCTATTATATAACTCTTTCTTTTACCACATAAAACATTGTAATTTTAACTAAATAAGTTAATTTTATGTTCTTTAAAATAATAAACACTAACCCCATAAACAAAACATTAGATAATAAGATAGTTGGAACAATCATTTTAAAAAATGTATTTTATTTCTATCGTTTATCTCTATATGTAGTTTTTTTTTTTCATTTTCAAGGTAAAACCTATCCCTTTAATTAAAAAAATGTTGTATAATTTCTTTTAAATATATTCATTTGTCTTTTGTTGTTATTCTTAGATCAATTTTTTCATTAACCAAATTAATTACGTTATTTGATGTTTAATGAATATAAATTTACAGTATATTTGGAATTATTATATTTAGAAAATGATTTAATTTGGAAATGAATTTTTTTGATTGGAACGATTTAAAATACGAATTTATTTGATTTTTAATTCCTTCTTATATATGTTATGTGCATTAAGATATGCATTCAAAATTGGTTGGATTTTGTTACCAAAAAGAAAATGGTTGGATTTGAACGGATTTTTTTTTAAGGTAAGGATGGATTTGATTTGATTTAATTTTTAATTGTTTAAACTATCAGTTTTATCTTTATTAATTTACCATTATACATAATTTTATTAAGAGAAAGAAATTAAACTAAAAATGATTTTCTGTCTTCTTTAAGGTTTTGCAAAGATAAATTTTGATTTACAAATAAACTTTATTACTACTTTTTTGCAATGAATTCCAAACAGGATAATTGTTTATAAATTAAATTAAGTATTGTGACAACCAAGTTGTGTTACTACCAAGTGACTATCAATCAATCTCACCGTTAGATCCATTAAGTTGATCCAACGGTTATATTTATTTCCATCTTTGTATGATCATGATTCCCATATTTAAAGTGAAAACGTTAAATATGGAAAATCATAATCATACAAAGGTGAAAATAAATATAAAGTATTAAATATGGAGAATCATGACTATACAAAGATGAAAATAAATATAACCGTTAGATCAACATAATCGATCTATCGGTGAGATTGATTGGTAGTTACTTGGTAGTAACACAACTTGGTTGTTACAATATCCTTTCCCATTAATTAATTTAAAATTTTTTTAAGAATGTTTTTATTCATTTTCCTTTATTTCATCAAATGCCATATATTTTTGTCTAATACGCAAGAAGGACAGCGTCGAGTGAACTTTTGCACAGGCAAAGATTAAGTTGTTTCTTGAAGTATCTTAAAAATATAATTTGACATCGACCTAATGCATTTTATCAAAGGTTTGATGTTTGTTTTTTTAAAGGACATAATTTATGTCATTTTAAGAGAGAGATAAACATGAAGAATGAAAATCAAGAGGAGAAAGTGAATGACTCTTTTTAATTTAAATTTTAAAAAAAAAATTAATTTGTGTCTATCTCTCTCTTAAAATGATATAATTTTATATTATTTAAAATGACAAATATTTTCTTTTTTAATAAAGTAAGTAATACTCTAATTTACCGGAAAAAAAGAAGAAGTAAGTAATACTCTTAAATAGTGTTATAAATTTAAGGGTAAACTTCATTTTCACCCATTGTGATTTTGTGATTTATCATTTGACCTCACGTGGTTTTAAACTTATCACTTAGATCTATTGTACTTAAATAATTTATCATTTAACTCCCTGTGGTTTCATATTTTCACTTAAACTCCTTGTGGTTAAAAATAATTTCCCTTAGACTCCTTGTGGTTAAAAATAATTTCACTTAGATCCCTTGTGGTTTAAAAATAAAATTTTAAAAAAATAATTAAGAAGAAAATAAATTTTCCCTCCTTTTTATTTTATATCCTCACCTAATGCATTTAAGGTTTAAAAAATAAAAATAATTTCTAAAAAAATTAACTTATTTTTATAAAGAAAATAAATTCAAATCAAATATTTTTATTTTATCTATTTAAAGAAAGTAAACATCTTATTTTGATAGTACATATTTAATTTATCATAAATAATATTTTTTTAATTTCATCTTTAATAATCTTTTTAATTTCAAATATATTTTTAAAATAAAAAAATTAAGATAATTTATAAATTAATTTCAGAATAAATAACTCAAAATATTTTTCAAACTCTAAATGCATTACATGAGGATATAAAATAAAAAAGAGAGAAAATTTATTTTAAATATGTTTTTAAAATGTTTAATTTTTAAACCACAAATGGTTTAAGTGAAATTTTTTGTAACCATCTAAGTAAAAATTTGAAACCATAGGGGGTTAAATGATAAATTATTTCAGCACAGTGGGTCTAAGTGATAAGTTTACAACCACGGGAGGTCAAATAATAAATCACAAAACCGCAATGGATGAAAATAAAGTTTTCCTTAAATTTAAACTTCAACAGTTAGAGCATGTTTGGTGTATAATATAGGATAAGACCTGATAGTATAAGACCTTATTGAATTTTAATACTATCTACCGTTTGGCATGCTATTGTATAAAATAATATATTATATAAGATAATATCATCTAATATTTGGTAATGAACTGTAGGATAAAAATAAATATTTTTGATAAAAATATCTTTTAATAAAAATATCTTTTAATAAACAATTTATATAATTCTTCAAAAAATATCATAGATATTAATTTTTATAAAAATCTATTGATCAGTGTGTCCAAAGAATAAAGTAATTTTTTAAAAAATAAAAATATCCAATATTTTAAAATTTAATATATTGAAAAATTAATTTTTATTTTAATATATTAATATTAAATAATATATTAATTTTCGAGAATTGCAATGTTAATACGTTGATCCATTATCATGCCTAATCCCTCTCCCTAAGGAAGTGTTTGGTGCATAGTATAGGATAATGCATGATAGTATAAGACCTGATAATATAAGGCCTGATTGTATAAGACCTGATTGAATTTTAATACTATCCAGCGTTTGGCACGGTATTGTATAAAATAATATATTGTATACGACAATATCATCTAGTATTTGGTAATTCACTATATAATACTATATATGATAAAAATAAATATTTTTAATAAAAAAATCATTTAATAAATAATTTATATAATTATTCAAAAAATGTCATATGATATTAATTTTTTGAAAATTTATTGATCAGTGTGTCCAAAATATAAATTAATTTTTATAAAAATAAAAATATTCAATATTTTAAAAATTAATATATTGAAAAATTAATTTTTATTTTAATAGATTAATATTAAAACAATATATTAATTTTTGAGAATTACATTGGTCAACGATGTTAATACATCAATCTCTTATCAGGCCTTATCCATCACCCTTAGGCCGGATTAAGTTATACATCGTTTTGATGTATTAAGGGATTATGTTGTATAAGCTTATACTATACGATGATCACACCAAACAACTGAAAATGTCATAACATATAGTATAAGCTTATACTATCATGCCTTACGTCACACCAAACAGGCCCTAAGACCGGATTAAGTTATACATCATTTTGATGTATTAAGGAATTCTGCTGTATAAGCTTATACTATACGATGGTCACACCAAACAACTGAAAAAGTCATAACGTATAATATAATCTTATACTATCAGGTCTTATACGTCACACCAAACAGGCACTTAGGGTAAGGAGTAAGGAACACACCAAGGTTGTTGAATCGCAATACGAATCGTGAATCGTTCGGCTGCTTTTTTGTATCGTGAATCGTATCGAATCATATCGAATCGTAAGATTCAGAAACAAATTAAAAATAACAAAAATATATAATATCATATAAATCAAAATTAAAAAAAAATCTAAATACTGTAAAAGAGTATTTCAAGACTAATATTGTCACTACTATCACTATTAGGATCTAGTATTGGCATATCTAGTCCTTCTCCTCTCCATTAGTAGAGTCATATCTGACTCATCTCCCATATCTTCTTTGGAGCCATTTTATTATTTCTATTACTGTAAAAGAGAAAAAAAAAATCAAAGGCAAAAAATATTACCCAAAAGCAGTTTGTCACTTGCGAACTCATTAAATATATTAAAATGATTGCAAGACCAAGTGTTTTTTCATGGTGAAACCACGTAACCCAAAGATGCAGCACGTACTTTTAATCAGCCCATCATCTTGTAGCCACATACCCATCAACTTTCAAGTTTCAACGGACACCACACATGCCTTACATAATATTTTAATATATTTAAGTTTTTAAAGTTAAATTACCAAACACCAATTATAAAATATGACCCAAAAGCAGTTTGCAAGCCTTCTTCCCAGCTCGTCTCGTTCTCTCTGACTCTGAAGTCTGAATTTCGTTCTTCGCTTCGCTTCTTCATAGTTTGCAAGCAATTTTTCGTTTTTCTTTCTGTTCTTTGATTCTCTTCTCTCTTTCTTGTTTTCTTTAATTTGTTTGTTTAATGGGATTTTGAATCCCTAATATTTCTGTTTCTGAAGCAACCGACCTTTGAGAATCCAAATTTCGTGATCTTTCAAATTTTGAAATTTGATATATTTTTTTTTAAATTCAAATCCTGACTTTTGATTTTGATTTTGATTTTTAAAAATTGTATCGCACAATATTTACGATTCACCGATTCACAACTGAATCGTTCTATTCCACGATTCAGCAGGACGATTCAGTGCAAAAACGATTCAATGATGCAGTTTGAATCATTTTCCCTCGTATCGGATCGAACCATGCGATACGTATCGTGTATCGTGCGATACTAACAACATTGGAATACACCTTAAAACTTGCATATTATCATCGGTGACAACAATAGACCTAGCAGTCTAGTACTATGGCGGTAGCCCATTGTCAAGGCCCACATGTTCATAGTTTTGGAAGCCAGGTCCTCGTAACGTGAAGGTCATTTTTAAATCTTATTTTGGGCCCAATTCAATCCTTTCGTATGATACCAATGTTCGGCTTTAAGACACAAAGTTGGATTACTCGTGGCCCGAAGATACATTGTGGCTCTTTGAGTTTAGTAATTTCATGCTTGAGGAAAAAAAGTCAGGCTGGTGTTCAGTATGAAAAGAATCCTCGGAAAGGGTAGTTGTTCTCACATTTGGGCTAGAGTATGAGTGCTAAATGTTGTCCTTTCAGGGGCGGGGGCGTTTGGTTGAAGAGAAAATTTTATGAATCATAGAGAAATATGGCGGGGGCGTTTGGTTGAAGAGAAAATTTTATGAATCATAGAGAAATGTGATTAGTACGGAAATGGTTGGGAAGTGAGTTTGGTAGGAAAATGTAAAAATAGTTATTTGGTTGAGAAAAATTTTACCGGGAAAATTAGGTAACTTTTGTAAAGTCTATGTTTGGCTTTTGGTTAAATATAGATGGGAAAAAAATGTGCTTTTACCAAAATAACCTTGTAAAAATATTCTTCTTCATTCATAGCAACCACCGTCCCCCCTCCCCTTTCCAATTTTTTTTTTTGAAGACCCACAAACCCCACCGCCTGCCAATGACCACCTTCCCTTCCCCTAGTCTCCAAAATCACAGCCACCACAGACCCATTAACAAACCACCATCTATACCGGTAACATTGTCAACCAACCATCAAAACCACAACCCCATATTTCTTCTCTCCGAACCACCATCGTCCTTCCTCCTTTTCTTAAATTTTCTTTTTCTTTCACAAACGAACCCCAACCACAGCCCCATCTTTCTTTTCTTATTTTTTGTTTTGTTTTGTATTCCACAAATCCCAGCCACACTATTTTCCGTGTGCCTCTGTGCAAGTGTTGGTCTTTGAGCAGTGACAACTTTAACAACAAAAGCAAATAGATTTGGTCCGATATTTTCCTTTCGCACGCTAAGAGAAGGTACGTTGGTCTTTTGGTTAAACCACAATGTCAGCAAATAGGCTGCTTTTCAGCAATACCACATGATGAAAGGGAAAGTTTTGCCGGCTAAATTGATGAAAATAGATATGCAACGGAGAATGGTAGGATAGTGATTTAAGTAGGTAAGTATGGAAGTTGGCTCAACCAAACATTGTTACCTTCTATTCTCACTTCTCACTTACTCATCTATCTCAATATTTTCCCCAACCAAACACACCCTATGTGGCGCGTTTGATAGATCATGAATTTTTTTTATTGGGAATTACAATTTCCAGTGAGAAAATGAGTTTTATAACCCTATTTTATAATTATTTATTTTTTATAACCCTATTTTTTTTAGTAAGGAGTGCCTGCTGTGAAGAAGGGCTTTAGCCCTATATTCAAAAAAGCCATTTTAACCCCAATCCCTCATCAACGAGAAAACTTTCAGGGGCATTTGGTTGAGGAGAAGATTTTATGAATAATAGGAAAATGTGATTACTAGGCAAATGATTGGAATATGAGTTTGATAGGAAAATGTAAAAAAAGTTGTTTGGTGGGATAAAATTTTGATGAAAAAATTAGGTAACTTTTATAAAGTCTATGTTTGGGTGTAGGTAAAATATAAATGAGAAAAAAAGTTATTTTTACGAAAATAACCCGTTTTGTTTTTACGAACCGGCACCAACCACATAATTTTATCATCCAATGAAGTCCAAGCCACCATATCCTTAACAGGCAATCCATCGAACAAGTCCAGTGCAGACACCATATCCCCACTCCTGGCATACGCAACAATCAACTCGGTCCAAGAAACCACATCCCGTTCAACCATTTCATCAAACACCATGCACACACAATGCAAAAGCCCAGATTTCACATACATATCGATCATGGTGTTGTTGACATACAAATCAGAGTAAAACCCACCAACCAACAGTGTCTGGGCATGAACCTGCGCGCCCAAACTAGGATCGCGAACGACGCCACAAGCGGAAAACAGAGTAGAGAAGGTAAATGACAGAGCAGAGCAGAGAACGCACCCAATTTTTTTTGTTCCACCGAGTTACCTCCCACAAGGGGTACGCTGGTCTTTTCTTTAGGTAGCTAAGTGAGCAAATATGGTGGTTTTCAACAATACCACCTTGTAAAAGGGCAACTTTGACCGGCAATCTCGGTAGAAAAAGATAGGGAAATAGGTTTGGTAGCAATCACAGTTAGGTAGCTAAGTGAGGAAGCTAATTCAACCAAACGATGGTTTCATACATTTCCACTTCCCATTTATCTATCATTCTGAAAAGAATCCTTCAATCAAATAGCCCCTCGGTACAAGGGAATTTTATATTGGAATTTAAAGAGAAATATAAAAAAAAGGTGAAAATGAAAATATTTTTTCCCTTATGACTATTGAAAATTTTTCCCTTTAACGATCTCTCGTTTACGGGGCTTGGCGGTGGCGCGAGGGCCAAAATTATTGCACCCATTTTACACTTTCTCTCGTTCAGTTGTTTTCCACGACACCCACCGTTTTTTTCTAGAAAATTCAAAATGCTTCGTCCCTTTCTCAAAAGCATAGTATAGTTTGGGTTTGTTAGAATCAATTAAGCAGGAACGCACTTGAAGGAACCACACATTACAGCATTCTATTTTCTTCTTCACATCATTCATTGTAAATTTCTCTTACACCCGATTGCATTTTCGTAATCCATATGGAGCCCTAATTTCGAGTTTTGTGGTATTGCTCAGATTCAAAGTGCAACACGTATCAGAATTTGGGTTTCATCAGAAATGGAAAGATGAGGATCTGCAATAAGGTGAAAATTCAGTTATGGGTATGTTTTTTTGTGATAAAGTTTGAAGATCATTTTGGGTTTTGAAAAGGGGCTAAGAAGTTCTCTTTTTTTCAATGGTCATTGGTTGTGAGTTTTCATCGTGTAATTGGGACTTATCCATCATTACCTGAGCTAAAACGTACCTTTTTATTGTTAATTTTTTTATTGATTCGTGTTGTATAGAGTAGCTTGGGGAGACTGATTTTGAGGATTTTATTTCTAGTATACTAAACTGTTTCTTTAATTTAGTGTTTGTTCTGGTTGCCCACAAGCTTTATGATGAAATGCCTTATATTTGACATGGCTGAATGACTTAGTTTATTTTTTTATTTTCTAAATTGTAATGGGTGAATATTTTCTAACTTGTAATGGGTGAATGATGAATTCGTTAAATGAACATAAGCATAGGCACTGTTGGGATGCTGGAAAGTAGCAAAATTTGGTTCAGATATATTGTCTTTGCTGTAAATGGAAGATTTGCTAGAGTTTATGAGAGCTTTATTTCTGGCTTTATATTGGTGTTTGAAGTTGGGGAGCTTTATTTCTGGGTTTATATTTGTTTGAAGTTGGGGTGCTCGTATTGGGTCTTTATGAATGTTCCAGGTCTAAATTCATGTTTTGTTTATGTATCTATGATCTTGTTTGATAGATACATATGGTGCCTGCATCCCTTTTTCACGCAACACCCTGCAAGTGACCGCCAGCTGCAAAACTCATATGCCAAGACAGTGAGATTCAACATGTTTCACTATTTACTTTCATAAATTTTCAGATCATTAGCCGCACCAAAATTAAAAGATGTTTGTGATAATATCTGCTCTGTAGCTAAGAAAATAGTCCTATTTCAGTTATTTCTAATTTTTTTGGCAGTGGGTTGGTTACTACATACTAAACAATGAATGAGCTTTCCATATTAGAAGCTTCCCTCAATATTTGTTTTCTTTCATGTACAAGTTTTAACTAACGGTAACATGTAGCCTCGTAATGAGTACAGTAAAACTGTATATCACATAAGATAGCTAATGTTTATTTTAAAAAAACAGTTTTTTTTTTTAAAAAAACTCATTTAAGAATATTTATTTTACCCCGCTTTTATAGTTAATATTATACGACTCTTTTTTTATTAAAGTAAAGAAGTGGGAGCACCAAAAGATATGCTTGTAGAGGTAGCTTGATGTTGAATATTATGCAAGTTCGATGTTGAAGCTGCCAGCATTATTGTGGCAATTACTTTGAATGTCACCTGGGTGAACAACAGGAACCCAGATCCATGGTACTGTGAAAAAGTTGGACAATAAAAATTTTGCTCTGTTTTCCAATGGATTTAGAATATTTCTGTTTGTGGATTCTATCTTTTAACTTGTCCTGTTTATGCTGAAATGATGAGATATTTCATAGACTGTTTTTAAAATTTGGCGTAGACTATTGTTAAAATTTGGCATGTTATTTTTTTTATAGACTATTGATTTTTTTTTTTTTGAAGTGTAAACATCTAGTCCGCAAGGTGTTTTAGTTTGAAAAGAAACATATTTCACCCTTTCATTTGGTTTCTCATTTACAATATATGTATATATCTTGTTTTCTTATTGTTATCAGGAATGGTAGCAGCCTTTACCAATAGCTTCATATTTTGAGGAATTTTTATTTCTAATATGATTTGCTCAGCCACACCAAAGGTCACATAATTTATTCTGTCACTCGCAAAGAGGATGAGCATCTGATTGTTTTTTAAATGAAAAAAATATTACATTTTTGGAAGGCTCACAGGCTGGCCCTAACCCATATGGCTTTTGGCCCATGCGGGCCTATATCATTGTGGGCTTTTTGGCCTTGCGGGCTTTTTAGCCCTAACCCACACGAGCTAGGGCTAAACGGGTCGAGCTAGCCTGTTTTGACAGCTCTAAACAAAGCTCTCGATTCATCGCGCCTATCTCTATAGATAGCTGCTCCGCTATATGATATATCCAAAACCCTCTCTTATTCCTTCACACTTTTCGTTGCCTTCCAATTCCGTGTAAGGTTTTATCTCTCTCAGCTTCTCTATTAATTATTGTTTCTATTTTTAATTCATTGATTCTTCTCAATCCAATACTTATCTGCTTCGCCGTCCTCCACTCTGTTTCCACGCACCAGAACTAATTCGCCATAATATTATTCTTTTCTGCATCTGTTTATGACACTTTCACAACCATAAACCAGCTAATCTATCATATTACGTTCTTAATATTCTCACCAATTTTGATGCGTTAATCACCCCTTTGTCTCTCATAGTCTCATTATCAGTGTGATAATCTATGCTCTTTGTTTACGCACCTCACTGAAATTCAACCCTGCAGAAAATTAGGTTTCACATGTAGCCACAATCCAAACGGTCTCCGACCAGATGCCGATAACTACCCAATCAGAAAAATGCTTCTTCATGGCTTGGTCCTTCCTGTAATGATTGTTTCTTCCTCCTCCACTCCCTCTTCCTCTTTGATTTGAAATATGCCCTTCCCTTCCTCCTCAGAAATGCCAGATTGTTCCTTCCTTCCCCTGCTTCTGGTATTGCCCAAAATCCCTCTCCCTTCTGTTGCAGAAACATGGAATTGGTTATTATCATCCTCCTTGTAGGAATCTGTCAGCTTCTTCATCCTGTGATTTTTCCAAACACCCCCGGATTTTGTGAGGGGTCTTCCGTGCATTTTGTATCGTACCTTTGTGTCGGCAAAATTAACCATGATTTTGCAATATGATTTACTCATGTTTTCTCTGCTGTTTTTAATGCTGCATAGGATTAAAGCATTTTAAATATCATTTTTTTTTTGGTACCCAAGATAAAGTCTTATACTAAATTTTTTTGACCATGTGATATTATAGGCCAACAGATTTAAATCCGTCCTTTCTGTTTAATAAATCTTAATTATACATATAGTTATATAATATTTAGAAACACAGTATTTACTCGTGTATATGGGCATCTTGTTATTGATAAATATCTGTCTGAGATGTGTGTTATCCAAGAAATATGCAAAGTTGCAAACATCATTATGTCATATTTATATCAGTACTAGTGGATTTTTACTTTATTACATGAAGCTTTTTATCTTCTTTTTTTAATTAATGGTATTCTGGTCCATTCATTCATTTTAAATTTTGAATAAGTAATTCATCAACATTAAATTCATCTATCTAGCCCATAATTGGTTAAAGTGTTAAGTGTTCCCTAATTGCTTCAGCTTCCCCATGCACCAGTCATGCTACTTCTTATTTTTTATTAGCTTTTAGTGATGATTAGCATAGAATTATGTACTGCTAGCCTGCTACTTACTTGCCATGTTTTGAGTTGTTCATGATATATCTTAACTCTTGTTATATCTAATTTTCTGTTTTATTGACCACTAATGAATAATAACACCTTTGTATATTTCTTTATATTTTCTGTTTACTTTTACTTTTTCATGATTCTTCTGGTTGGCCTACAAATTACTTGTAGAGGGAAATGCTGTGTTAATTATCAAATTTCTTCATTTTGTTTCATCTTTTAATCACTCTTTGCTCTCTGGATTACTGTTGGACAGGATCTGCCGACAAAGTAGTTGATTAGAAACTGTGCCCTTGTCTATGGCATTTTTTTTCTTTAGATAGTTTCCATTAACCCGTTTGATTTCAAGCTGTAAATATTTTAACTCACACATAGGAGGTAGATAGATGAATGGTGATTTAATCACACATGGCACTGGTATTACTATTAACCCAAAAAGACTTTATCTGCAATGTTATTTGACACCTTACTTAATTACAATCAGTGTTTATCTGGATTATTGTTGTATGGTTAGGACTAGTTTTTTAAGTTTCAGTGTTTATCTGGTATTATTATTGTTGTAAATATGCATTACCTATGAATTTTCCAATCTAGAGAGATGATGACAATCCTGGTTGAATTTGCAATTAATTAAAGCAAGAAAAAGGGTTAGAATTGTTGTCTCATTTAATTTAACAATGTAGTCTGAGTACCTATATTATCTCTCATAAAATTTATGTTAAAAAAGTATTGGAGATCTGAGTTAGAAATGCTTGCGATGGAAACTCAGATTTGTATCCCTTTCTGTTCCACAAAAACTGCAGGGGTTCTGATCTCACATGCTTTTATTTATTTAATTTTTTAATAAGCGACTCACCTACTTTGAGAGGGGTAGATTCGAAACCAGAAAATATATCCATCAAAAGGATAAAGAGCAAAATACTAGATCGATAAATTGTCATGGCTGACACCTTAGTTTTCTTCAGACTTTTACTTTGTAATTGCTGCCGAAGTGCTTTATGTAGCCTTTAATCATTCATGACTTGAATGCTATTTGTTGTTGATGATTGAGGTCAACGTAATTGACTATTTCATGAAATTGTCAATGTGATTCTTGTCTTGCAGTTTGGACTTTGACCACACTCCTACAACTGGTGCCATCAGGTATGAAAACGGTAAAGTGAATATTTTGGTGCAACTCTTTTTGTTTCATTACCTAAGATAAGAGTTTCTACTTTGCTATTATTTTTCCTTTCCTCATGTCAGATTATACATTTGTGCTCAAACCTTTTATCTAGGTGTCTGAATATAGCAAAAATGGTCTTTTTGTTCTATATGTCACGTTTTCTGGAGCAATTTTCAGATGACATGCACTGTATTGTAAATTTTGAAATAGAAGGATCAGGAAAGATGAAAGAAAGATATTGTCAGTTATCACTTTTGTCAACGCCTGTCTGATATTATGCAAAAGCTAATTAAATTAATAATAAATGAGAGTATTGAGACTGCTTCCATTGTATCAAAAATAAAAAATGTGACTGCATCCATTGTACCAAAAGCTAAATAAAATATTATTTTTAAATTATTTTATTTATTGTATTTTTATTAAATGAATAAAATATCTTAACATATTTACCATTAAATTCATGTCTGGTTTTTTATCTTCATCATAACTAAATTCATGTTTTTTCTTTTATCATTAAAGTTAATATTTGCGGTTATCTTTTTTTATTAAATTTAATGATCTTAAATTATGTACAGTTAAAGCATAAATTATGTATAATTACTATTAATTATTGTCTAGATCCTTTTAAAATTATAAGATTAAGATGCTTAATTCTGTAAAGAACTTTGGGATACACCACCCTAAAAACTAGCTCAAGGGGTGGGAGTGCCCAAGGCCTTATAAAGGTCACATTATTTGCCCATCCAATCAATGTGAGACTATATATCTCAACACGCTCCCTCACGCAAGAGCTCTTTGGGTTAGAAGGGTGGAATTGCACAGGCCCAATTTTTGGTTTACCTTTTTGTGCTTTTTATTTTAATTCCACTTTTAAAGTGCTGGGGGACGGTGAGGCCCTGATACCATGTAAAGAACTTTGGGATACACCACCCTAAAAG
The DNA here is from genome assembly GCF_033153095.1 of Gastrolobium bilobum. Classification (NCBI taxonomy): domain Eukaryota; kingdom Viridiplantae; phylum Streptophyta; class Magnoliopsida; order Fabales; family Fabaceae; genus Gastrolobium; species Gastrolobium bilobum. The sequence continues at coordinate 119,125 of NW_026896204.1, forward strand.
CTAGCTCAAGGGGTGGGAGTGCCCAAGGCCTTATAAATGTCACATTACTTGCCCATCCAATCAATGTGGGACTATATATTTCAACAAATTCATTTGGAAAATATAAAATTTCAAAACAAAATGCCAAATGCACTTCAAGCGTCAAGACCCAGAGAAACCCGAGGACATGTTGAATTTGCTAAGATCGCTTGCTGCTAATATTCAACACCTACGCTTTCATGTAATTAGGAGTACCATGCCGCAACAAAAAGTAAACCTAGTTTGATCAATGTTATTATTTAATAGCACGCATACCCATCTGAAGTCTATATTTTTGTCCATTTAGAATTAATTATTTAAAAGTGTATACTCATTCACGTAAAAATGAAATATGTAATAAATATGAAAGATATCTGAGAGATATGCAAGATATATGAGATTTGTTTATGAACGAGAAAATAGGACAGTTTTTATCTTGATAAGGATAAAGATAATTACAAAGTGGAAGTAGTTGATTGCCATGTAACGTATGATATATAACTACTAGTATTGGGGAATTGTTTGAGGCATAAGTAGGGATAGATTTATAGGTTTGGTAGAGATGTAGGGATAATGGTGAGGAGTTGTGAGATACAGGTGATTGAGAATGGCCACAAGTATTATCCTGTAATCTTGTTCTCATAAATGACTCTTCTCATCTGCGGATGGAGGCATGTTGGGCCAAACCACATTAAATGGTGCATGATGTACTTATAATGTTTTTCCTAATTATTAATATTCCCCTAGCATTCTGACCTACAGGGAACCTACTTCACATAAAGTTGTTAAGTCATATATTCCTCCTGAAGGTTTTTTAGCTCAAACTCTTCTACCTACTTTTTTTAGCTTACACTATTTTTTGACTGCAGGAGCGATTTGTAAAAAGAAGACAGCATCTTGTGGGCCCCAATTCTTCCACCTTAAAGTTTTGCTATTTGTGATGACTAATTTAAATTCAATAATAAAGGTAGTGCATTGATGAAGAATAATTAAGGTATGAGTAAGCACAATATGGCTTTATGTCAAATTTATCCCCTCTTCAATATTGTTTGTTAGAGATCTATATGCATACGACTTTTGAAATACAACTACAACTTACCAAAAACACAACATAAGGTAAATACGAGATCACAAACCGCCTTGCCTAGCCTTCGTGTTTATGAAATCAATAGTAATAATAATAATTGACAAACAGCTACTATCATGTTTTTATAACTCTAGAGTTGATGACACTAGACATTTCCTTTCGGATATTGGACCACACCCTGATAAAGACACAGAAATAGCTACTATCTTAAAGCTAATTAATTATATAATTGGGCTGTCCTTACTTTCTTTGATCTTTGCAAGCCACTTCATTGGCTTGTTATGCAGAACACACCTTTTCTCATTCAATTTGATTCTCAGATTTCTCTCCTCCTTACCATGTTTCGCAACACCCATTTTCATGCAATTTGATTTGAATTGGATTTTGTTGTAATTTGATTTGAATTGGATTTGTGGCTGTTTGAATTGAATCAATTCATTGGTTGTTTGTGATACTTTGTTCAATGATGGAATCAATTCTCTTGAAGGCTATTTGTTCTTTCTGATGTCAATAAACTTTCAAGCTCTGTATTTTTTGGGGGGATTGACTGGTGTGACTGAATGGGGGATGAGGATAAGACAAGGAGAGTCGTTTTCGTGACTGTAGGGACTACTTGTTTCGATGCTCTTGTGAGAGCGGTGGGTTCCCAGAATGTTAAACAAGAGTTGGTTGCGAAAGGGTATACACACCTTCTCATCCAAATGGGTCGTGGATCCTATGTTCCTACAAAGGTAGTTTTCAAACATTTTCAATTTTTGTTTTTAGTTCATTTTCAGATCTAAAGTGCTTTCTTTGGTTGTGCATTTTCATTTATAAGTTATGACTAGATTTTAAAATCAATAATATGGAATTGTCACTTGAACATTTGCTGAATGATCCTTCTAAACTTAACTTAATGTCATGACTGTTGATTGGGGTGGAGAAAGTTTGAAGAGTCTTGGAGATATTTGGGTATTGCAGTTTTAAGAGAGAATGGCGGAGCTGTAAAACCATGTTGGTTCTATAAATTGATCATAAAATGGATTTTGTTCATTGCATTGATCACAGGGACATTCAGATATGAATAAGACTGATTTTAACAGTATAAATGGAATGAAACATGACCAATGCCTTGAGTGGAAACTTTAGAACCATCAGCTAAGGTGACAAAACGAGGAACATCAGGTGGAGAAGAAGAGAAAAGTGATCGATTACTAGCTACATGGTCGGAGGCCCCTGAATCAAGGATCTAGGAACTTGAATTATTACCTGTATGAGAAATACACATTGTAGGATTACCCGTATGAGCGATATTGGCAGTAGAATACTGATTCTGCTTTGTTGCCTTTAATTAGAGGTACTCTTGGAACTCTAACTCTGAAAGGGTAATAGATGGTTCATCGGATGGAGCATCAGATCTCTTGTCTTGTTTTGGGTAATACTAACTGACATTAATAGTTTTATTAGGAAAACCATTAATAGGGTAACAAGTCTCCTGAGTGTGGCCTTATCTTTTACAGGTTATACAATAAAGATTGCTACCACGTCCTTCACAACCGCCTTGAGTTCCACAAGCTCCTCTACCGCCACGTACTCCACATCCATCACGAGATCCCGAATTGCTTACTAGGACTGATGTGTCAATTGTGTTGGAGCTTGAGTCTGTAGGAGTAGGAACCCTCAAGAGACGAGTAAAGATTGCATCCATGGAGGATACCTCTTGACTGATCAGAAGTTGATATTGCACATGAGCAAAGTTAGAGTGCATTTCACGAAGAACCAACACTACATGCAAGTTATTCAATTTGTTTAACAATCCTTGATGACTGTCTTCCTGCAAAAACATCTTCAACTCCTCTATTGCAGCCTGTGTCTGAGCAACAAAACTAGTCATGTCATGATCTGGTTGTCAGGGAAGCCAATTTCTAGGTTGAATCATACAGGAGCTGAATGTCATTAGCAAATAAACTGCGAGCCTTGTTCCAAAAAGTAACACGTCTTAAAAGCCCTGAGATTGATTAAGATAGTAGGTTTCACAGACTGCCATACAAAGCATATAACTGATAATCAAACCTCTCCCGTTGACTCCTATATGTTGTGGGAATATTGGAAGCTGATTTTTCAATATGGTCAAATAAAACTTTGACTGAGAAAGTACAGTTCAACGGAGGATGACCAAGCCAAATAATTCTTACCATTCAACTTCTCAGATGTGATTGTGGGAGAACTAAAGAAGGCATACGAAACGGGAACAGTACTAGTCGGGTTGGTGACTCCAGATGACTGAAGAATCATGAAATTAGGAGAGTCACTTGTACTTGAGGCCATAACTGTAACGCACTTAAGACTTGGGATTTTTTATGGCTGGAACAGAGCCCAACTCTTGATACCATGTTGAAAGAGAATTTCTAAATGGTTTGAAGAAAATACCTCATCCTCATTCATCATATATAGGATTTACATTCTATAATAAAAGGAAATAAAATAAAATCTAACCAAATCTAACTAAATAATTGTATATACACTATCCCTAAACCTATGGGATCTATTTCCTAAAATAGAAGATACTATTAAGATATTATTCAACAGGGTATATGAGAGGAAGAGAAATAGAGGATTCCAACACCCACTTACAATTGCTGAGTAAGCATCATTTGGTTAAAGGGAAATCAAATGGTTAGAGTCACATTGATGGCATCACGCGAGGTGGGTTACTAATAGCCAGTGGAGGATCACTTTGGAATCATCTTGGAAAGTTTGGACTCTTGGGAGAGATCCAAAACCTCTCAAATTGTTCTGGATATCAGTGTCTGTTTTGTTAATTTCCAGTCTTGTATCTTTCATTTGTTCTGTAATTTTCCTTCCCAATTCTTTAATTTTCCTTGAACACTACAGTGAAATGCCCATTTTGCATCTGTGTTTGGATTCAATATGATTAATACAAGTTTCCTTTTCAAATTTTGTCGTATCAGTATCCTTTTATATAGAAGATACTTCTATTTCTACCGAGTTTATTATTCTTATATTAACTTTTTTGTTGCAGTCTGAAGGAGACAGTTCATTGGCCGTAGACTACTTCACTTTTTCATCCAGTATTGCAGACCATCTCAGATCAGCTTCTCTTGTTATTAGCCATGCTGGTATGCTTATTACAGCATGTCTTTTGCATGCTTTTTTACTAATTATTATGTAATGACAAACGCGTTATAATTCTCAAGTCTACACTGTTAGTTTATCTGTTACTTGGTCATGGTGGCTTGGATTCTGCTCTCCCATCCATTTGGGAGTATTAGGTATTGTGATTAGTGATTTATTGTTAATGGTGTTTGGTTAATATTTGATGACATTTTCCTTTGAAACAAACATGGCTTAGAAAACTACTGGTTCAATGTAAGTGGGTGCAATTGTACTCACTGGTTCAGCAAAAAAAGAGATAATGAGAAATGAGAAGCAGCTGTCATCACAAGCTGCCAAACCGGTGAAAGCATGAGATGTAGGTGAGAAAGATTTTTTTGGCTCAATCAAAACAGGAAATGGTAAAAATTTTGCTATGAAATTATTCAGAAACGACGGGCTTGTAATGATAAAAAAGAGGGTATGGTGCAGTGCATGATGTCAAAAACAGAAATTATTTTACGGACTTGTTGGCTTTGAATTTATGCATTAGTAAGTTATAGAGTTGAATATGATTTGTATTATTTTTTCTTATTTAAGAATCATTGTAGATTTTGCTTTATCATTCCTTCCTGCGTGGCCCACAAACGAAGTGGAAATGATTACCAAATTGCATTGGGGTATATTTTTTAAAATGTATTTTTCTGAGATGATGCTGGCATGGATGATTATTCCATTACTAACCAGGTAGAAAGCATTGTCATTCCATTCACCAAATGTTCTTCGGATATTTGTTGATAAAATCATGTGGTAAATAATAACTTGAAAAGAAACACATTAGTTTGCTGCTTCTTATGGGTAGCTGTTTTTTGGTTAAAGTGGGAGGTCGAAAACGAAAAAGAATGTATGACTAAAGGAAATGTTGGGTATTCAAGTGTGATGAAGTCTCACATTGGTTGGTAATGAGTTAAGTGAAATTCATATAATTGGGAGGACACATGAAACCAATATCTTTAAGGTTTTGAGTTGAGACGTAGTGTCGGATTCACTTTGTGATTGGTCTAGTAGATGTCCTCTGCCATGGGCTGCCCTTGGCCCGCTTGACAATGTTATTAGAGGAGGGTTGTGTACTTGGGCCTGTGGTACTCTGAGAAGGGAGCATATCGATGTGGGTTTCACACTTGAGAGGGAGATTGTTGGATTCAAGTGTGATGAAGTTCCACATTGGTTGGTAATAGGCTAAGTGGAGTTCATATAAATGGGAAGACCCATGAACCCAATTCTTTAAAGTTTTTAGTTAAAATGTGATGTTGGATTCATTTGGTGTGATTGGTCTAATTTAGCCCAAAGTTGTCAAATGTGGATTGCGGCATGTCGTGGCCAACTCCGAAAAACGCTATAGTGGGTTGCGGTTGCTGAAATAGCCGAATAGATATATGACAGAAATAATGACAAAAAGAAACATTTTTTAAAGGTAGAGATATAGCAGAAGTGACAGAGAGAGACACATATAGACTAAAAACCTCTTAAAAATTTTCTGTTACACATTTAAATTTGCACAAAATTGACATGACTGCAATATGACCGCGATTTGGACGCAAATGCGATCGCAATGACTGCTATTGCGTTCCGGTGCAGCGCGACGCGGTTTCTTGCGGCGAGGCACCGCAACGCCCATACGGCGCGGCTCGCGGTGCTATTGCGGCGCAATTAACTACTATGATTTAACCCATTAGTGGTTGTCCTCTGCCATAGGCTCCCCTATACTGCCTTGACAAGAAAATTTAAGTTACCTCTGTTTTTGTTGTTATTTGGTGCTTGGGTAAGTAGCTGTAACTGTTCTGATTTTACGCAGGGTCAGGTAGCATATTTGAGACATTGCGGCTGGGAAAACCTTTAATTGTGGTTGTAAATGAAGATTTGATGGATAATCATCAAAGTGAGCTTGCCGAAGAACTTGCCGACAGAAAGCATCTGTATTGTGCCAGTCCTCAAACACTCCATCAGACTATAGCAGATATGGATTTAAATTCTCTCCTTCCTTACTCTCCAGGTGATGCTACACCAGTGGCCAAGCACATAAACAGATTTCTTGGTTTTTCTGATGATTGATCTGAAGGCTTTTTTTGTTTATTATTATTTACGTTAAATCTCTGAGGGACGATAATCGATTCTGGTAATATTTGGATGCCCCATATATTTTAATTTTGAAGTGTTAATGCTGTATTGGAGATCATATTCTAAGCAAGCAATTGATGATTTTGGATTCAGCTCTTTTAGGAACTCTTGTACTTTTATTTTTATATTCAATGCGTAACTTTTGCGGGTTAAGTTGTGACCCTCAAATTTTTGTCTGAGGAAGATTGCGTAGAGAGGAAGAACTATGTGCCGCACGTTGAAATTCTTTGCTTAATGTAATGCTTTGTTATTGATCAATTGGAGATGAATGGTAACCTGCTAATAGCAAATATCAAATTTTATGTTAGATTCATTATGGAATAGAAACTAAAGAGGATTTTCTTCTTCTATTTTTGGACAAAAATAATGCTAAGCATCACCAAGAGACAATTCTTAAATTGAAATTAAGGAATATAAAGGGAAAATTTTTAGATTTAAAGCCTGTTTGACATTCCTGTTTTTTTAACTATAATTTATTTTTAAGTTAAAAAAAAAGAGCTTAAAAAATTAATTTAAAAGTTATTTGGTGATTATATAAAGTTTTAAAAGTTTTGAAGGATGAAAGATAAAATAAATGATTAGGGATTTAGTGTAAATGATAAAATTTATAAATAAAAATTTAGAATAAGGGTAAAACTATAAAATAAATGAGTAGTCAAAAAAGCTAACATATATCTTAAACAAAAAATTAACTTTTAATTTTTTTCTCCATTACAAAAAAAGCTTATTTTATAATAAGAGCTTTTAGAAAAATTTGTTTGACCAAGTTTCTACTTATAAGAATAGAATTTTTTTTTTTTTTTGGAAATATTCCAATCGGTTCATCGCTTCGCAACTAATCCGATTCGGTGCGGGTCCAGGATTAAGGCTTTAAACCCCTTCCAAAGGTGGTACTGGGAGGATTCGAACACATGCTCTCTCCCCACCTGCTCAGCTCCCATACGCCAACTGAGCAAGAAATTTTTTTTTTGGTTACAAATAAGCACTTAGAAACTAACTCATGGTCTCTAACAGATTAATAATTGCTTATGCTTAGTCAATAACTTATTCTTTTGGTCTTGTAAATTTTTTTGTACTAAGAATATAATTAGCTTCTCCTAAGTCTTTTATATCAAAGTTCTTTATGCCTAATAATACCTCTCAATCGTTTCCAATAAAAAGTATATAATTTGTATAAAGTACAAGAAAACCTACTGCCATCCCTTGAATCTTTTTATACACACACCATTAATCAGGACTTTTCTTAAAGCCAAAAGATTGATTGTTTGATCAAACCTAATAGTCCATGATTTGGATGCTTGCTTGAGTCTATAAATAGACTAATGCAATTCGCATATCATGTGTTCCTATCCAATTTTTCCAATACTTTTTTTATTTTGTGGACTATGTGTGTAGGGGTAAATTTGCAAAAAAAATATTAATGGGGACATCATGGTAATTTTTGAAATAACAGGAAATTTTAGAATTTCCTTAAGTTAGGGGTGGAAATTTAATTTTTAAAGTTTAATAGAGCCTTACGTAGTATACAACACCTCATTTTAAGAAGTGTGCACTTAGTCTACTAGGCCATATGATCAAAATCAAGTGTGTGATCAACACCTCATCTTACAATGCATTTTACTCTGAGTTATCCATCTATTTGCTTGTGGGGTGACACTTTTGCCTCCCAGCTCAATAAACTAGTCTGTTCTGGATTAGTTGTTTTATACCTTATATGTTTCCAATAACTTCCAGATACCAACCACACCTCTGAACTTCACCCCAACCCAAATATAGCCCATCTCCTACATCGACTTTCCAATGTTTTCTCCACTCCTTCAACCTTTCCACCCGATCAACCAAATAACCACGATATCACACTCCATACAAATTTGTCCGTACTCTCATTGCCAAAATATTGAGAATGAATGACTAGTTTCTGAGATGTTGCAGTCTGGGATCTTCCAACCCAGCCAATCCTCATTTAGCTCTCCTACCTTACTCGTCAAAAAAGAAGAAGAGAACATTGAATTTTTGCATTGACTATAGGGCTTTGAATGCCATCAGCAGGACAAGTATCCTATACCTATTGTGGATGAACTCGTTGATGAGTTACATGGTGTAACTATTTTCTCTAAATTAGATTTGCGGTCGAGATATCATTAGATTTGTATGCATTTGGACAACATTACGTACTCACCATGAGCATTTTAAAGTTCTTTGTTATGACCTTTGGATTGTCCTATGCAATAAGCTCCTTTTAGGCCTGAACGTAGTTAGTTTTTTCTTTTCCTACGGTGTTTTGTTGTCATTTTTCTCATGATATTTTAATTTAGTTTGTAATCGTTGTTTTGTAGATCATTTGCAGTATTTATCGTAGGTGCTCCAGACTCTTCAAAACCATTGCTTCTTTCCCAAACTTAGCAAGTGTGTCTTCCATTCACTTTTTAGGCCATGTCATCTCTTCCTAAGGGGTGGCTCCAGACACAGACAATTTTTGCGAAGTGGAAGAGTGGAATAACCTCATTAGCAATAGAATTTAGAGGTTTCTCGGGTCTAGAAGTTAGGCTATGTCGTCTCTTCCCAAGGGGTGGCTCCAGACACGGACAAGTCTTGTATCTTTTCGGCTGGAGCACAGTAGAACTGGGAAGAAATTATTCTTGAACCTAGAGAAGCTTGTGCATGTAGGAGAAACTTCTTGGGGTTGACCATTCTCTTTAAAACTAGTTGAGGAGGAGCCACACTTATTAATCTTAAAGAGAAGAAAATTAAACCTTGGAGCTGTAACCGGAGCATTTGAACATTGGAAAAGAACCTTCTTGGAGTTGAACTGGTTTGAAGTTCTTTAGAAGAGATTCAAGAATCTAAGACCTTTAATCAATTAAGTTATAAAAACTACTTTCTTTTTTCAGTTATAAATTCTATTTTGTGCTTGAAGATTGCATGCTTGGATGTCTATGGAGTATATCATCTTTGTTCTAGAAAACACTATGAGGAACGAGTTAATATGGGTCAATGCATGCCAAGTAATAATTCTGTCCATGCACGTTGGGTTGCTGTTAGAGATGGATCTTTGTCATGCATTACATATATTTGAGATAGTGATTCATGAGTATTATATACATAGTACAATTATGGGCATAATGCCACAGTTACAATTGTGAGAGACGTCTCACGTGTTTGAGCTCAATACACATACAAATCTATAATAGACGGACACATATAACCATTAGATACGGAATCCACAACCGCTATATGTAGAACATATATAGTAGCTTATTCGGGACCTAAAAGTTCACACAGTAGCTTTAGACAACTAGTAAATTTTCTTTGTGATGATATTTATATGTATGCATATCTCTTTATTTGTAAATCATACAACATGACATGAGTTTATCAAGAGAATAGCCAACCAGAGCATAGTCATGAATCATAGCAGAGTAAGATATTAGTTTTATAATTTACTGGAATTTGCATTCACTTCTGTTGTTATAATTTTCAGGTTTTCTGATCAAGGATAATAGTCAAGGGATGTTTGACAGTTGCTCCTTGGACAGTGTGCTTTGAAGTATTTGTCTGTTTTGACTTGTTTGTAATGAAGACATTTTGTTCTTTGTATTAAGTTTTTGTACCATGCATGTTGGTTTTGTAAGGATGTATATAAGTATGTAAAGATGTATGCTACAGTTTAGTTGTGTGTCTCTTCTATTTTAGTGTAATTATTCCCATAAATCGGGGTGTTACAGGGAAAGTGAACATATGCTCAAGAAATATTTGTAATCACTTTCGCAATAAGAAAATTGCGTCAATATTTGCTTGGATCCCCATTAATCATCCGAACGAATCACAAGAGGTTGAATAACCTAATGAATTAGGTAATTCAGTCACTAAAGCAACAACAATTTTTATCTAAACTACTCAAGTTTAACTACTCTGGCACCAGCAATCAAATAATTGATGGATTGTCTCAACAATCAAATGGGACTAAGCTCACTTTCGCATCCATTCTCAGTGTACTCACAGGTCCTACAAGTGGTTACTTAGGTACTAATATCTGTGAATTAAAAACAAATGTACTGAGTATAATCAAATTAACAACTTGGATCATTTCAATTCAATTCAGAATTGTGATTCTATACCTCAATTCTTTATTTATCACAAACCTAAAAACATTGCTCTTGAAAAATGGTAATAAACTCATCCTTTTATATTAAATCATGCAATTTTCCCACCAAAAAAAATCATGCAACTTTGATAGTTCTTTTATAAAATGGATGCAATCAAATCTAAAGTGTCATCAACATAATAAACAAAATTAATGGGATTCGAACATGAGGTGATGAACTCAACATTCTTTGTTGCAATTACAAATATTTTATCTCTTGTTTAAACATGCTGGTTCTCTCTTAAATGTTGTTTGATAGAGGTCAACATCAATGGCATGCTTCCTTTTCAAAGCTTACAAGTAGATCATAGCGAGGATATTCTCTCTATTTTATTGTCCCATGCAAGTGCACTAAGATTTTGATTTTGGGGGAAAATAAGGAGAGTGAGGCAGTCGTGTGGAGCTTATGTAACTTCCTTCATCCTTGTACTCTACCAACACGTACGTTAGATTAGGTAACATCTAACAACACCATAAGATGCTAACTCAATATCTTTAATTGTCACAATTATTTTCTGTTAATTGGTTTAACACCATTAGCTCTTTGAACTTATTAATTTGCTTCTATTGTATGGACGAATGGATCAGAATTGCACAATTTGAAATAAGGGATGAATTTGTTACCATTTTCAAAACAATTAAATAAAAACTGCAATTGAACCTAAAAATTCTTAAATAATTTCAAGTATGATAGAGAATTAGATTTCCAAAGTATAATACCAATTCTATCTCCCAAACTATTAGACTTTCCTAAACATTAGACATACAAACTGTATTGAGCTTTCTCTTTTAACAACTATGTTTAAATTTTTCTAATCAATTTATGACCGGAATAGTTAATGGTTAAAATGGTTTGCCCATTTCTTTCCAAAAGTTTGAAAAACTCTCATAAAAATAAAGGGAATATAGTTTCTCATGTTGTATGAGATAAATTGTCTCATGCAACACACAAAAATGAATGAGATCCACTTATTTTCTCTCTCTTTTCTCCTTGGTGGATTTCACTCACTTTTTTATGTGTTGATATCCCCAAAAATGAAAAAGGAGAAAACTTAGATAAAGTTATTATTTAATAAAAATATAATGTTATTTTTCTTTAGTTACTTTATCCTCATTTATTGAAATTTTATAGATGAGGTATTAAAATTAATACACACGATATATTTTTATCAGTAAACACTAGGAATATTGGGATTCAATGGCAGTTTACCGAAGGCCGTTTGAAAAAAAGACATTAAGTTGTGCTTTGTTTCATTTAAAAACTGCAAGTGAGGAATTTGACCAAGTCAATTTATTTTTTAAAATTCAATCCGCTAGTTGTTTATTGAAATTTGACTTTTTATTTTTTATTATCTCCAAACTAACTCTATATTGTGTAACTTTTTTATCCTCACAAAAGAGGACAATTACGTAATTAGTCAGTGATACTAATTTCAAAAATATGCCCTCACACACGTAACTTTAATATTGCCACATTCACTCTCCATTCTCTCATTTGTTTCTTCTTTTCATTTCTATCAGATCTGAATATGTAACACCCCGTATATATATCCGGTAATGTTATCATATCATCATATTAAACTGCGCTTAATTAAAATTGTAGAATATCTTTTTCTTTTCATTTATGACGTCATTATCATTACCAACTTGCTTAATTAATCATTTAAATAAAACCATGCCTGTATGTAAATTGCAGAAGACAGCTAACTAAAATACCTCATTAATTAAAATAACAGATATATATCTCTAGTCACGGAACTACAACACGTAGACCGGACCAACTAGCAGTTTATACAACTCAAGCTAAAAGTACTAACAATATAGTGGCATGGACAACTCTCATGCTCACCCAAATAAGGCAACAAAACCCAACATAAGTCTCAACTCAATAATCATAAATGACAGAAAACATAAACAACATCCAATCCAGTCATGCCAGCATAAATATAACAGCAATAATCATCAACTAAGCTCTGACCTCCTGCCGCCAGAGGCATCAGTCCCCATAATACCTGAACCTGAAATAAGCATTCCCTAAACGTGGGGTGAGATCTCTAAACAAGAAATCTCAGTAAGACAAGGGGTCCTCAATGATCTTCCACCCCAAGCACACTTACATGTGCAATATAAGTTCTAAAAGCAGTAATTCAATATAAGTTCCAAAATCAGTGCAATGCAACAGATATTCATGTCATGTGTGTTATAACAATTCTACTGATCAGAGAAATGCAGGAACGTCTATTACCCACATAAATGCCAGCCCATGCTGTACCCGCCCACAGGAATACCCCATGGCATCCTGTTTAGACAGAACACCACATACATATCATATAGCATTTGCACTTAACAGTTCAATGGCATTTCAGCAAAATAATACATGAAAACACATCATGCATATAAACCCCCCCGATGGAGTATGGTGGAACAGACAATGGCTAAACTGAGGACACGAAAGCTTACCTTGCAAGCTAGCTATCCAAGCCAAGAGTCCACAATACCTCAGAGTCCACAAACAGCAAGATCACAATCTGATTTAGGACCAGCAAGCATATCAATAAACATAGCTCATACGCATAAACATAAAGACTACGTCTTTCCTTTTACGTTTTACGTCTTTAGGCTCCTCACAAAGCCTCAAGCCCTTAATCACTTGATTCTGACTTAGTTCAATTATTACAGAAGTTCAACTTCCTCAAACTAGGGTCCACAAACCCCAAACATCAGTTCTGGATGAACAGTAAGCTACTGTTCCTCGCAAACCCAGAATATCCGGATCTTCGTCGGGGGCATATCCGGATATCCATATCCGGATATCTCTCTTCCAATATCCGGATATCCATATCCGGATATTCAGATCCCCATATCCGGATATCAATATCCGGATACACATATCCGGATATTTCGCGACAGACAGCAGCTTCTGCATTCGCGAAGATATCCATCCAAGGTACCATTTTTAACACTTTAAAACGTCAAAGCATGCATTTTTATTCTGTTTTAGGTTCATACAACAGTTGGTTACTTGTTTAACTCATTAAACTTACCAAGACATCAACTTTAACCCATTAAACTCAAGTTCAAAGGTTCAACCACTTACCCAGCTTGAAAACAGAGGAAGGAGTGCTCTTGGAGCTCACCAATGGCTCCTCACAGTTCTGACTTCTTCAAGAAACGAAAATGTCAACACAAGCTTGGACCTTTATACACAAAGGAAGCTTCTTGAAGCTTCACAAGCCAAAAACAAGAGCCCTCACCAAAGGGACACCAACTCAGCCCCTCAACACCTCACCAACGACATCTACAACTCAGAAAGAAGCACTCACCTCCTTCACAAAGCTCACACACACTCAACCAAGTGTTTAGATGGTGAAAAAAAAAGAAGGAAAGGTGAAGACTTGGCACAAAAACAAGCATGAGAGGCTAAGGAAGGGTGGTGGCAGCAGCTGACTCCAATTCTCATGTAAAGTGGCTGAAGAATCAGCCTAGGTTATTGTGCAAGGGCCTATTTATAGGCCACACTTAAATAATAACACAGTATTAACGTAAATAGCTATGCTTAGCATTTTAATTCCAAACTCAGGATTCTTAACCTACTCAATTTTACAAGAATTATCATATTTTTATTATATTTTTCGGAGCACCTCTCCGGTACGCGCTTTTCATAGTCACTATCAGTTTCCGCAACCAGTTCTCATTATTTTAACTTGAAACTTGTTTTACAAGTCCTACGTATTATTCTAGGAATTATCATGCACTTTTTATAATTTTTCGAGATACTTTTTCGGTATGCATTTATACCGACTAGCAGAACCGATATCTGCATTTTTCGTCAAAAAATTTCAGCATTCTTAATCACTTGCTACATTCATTTAAGCCTCATGATAATTATTAGGGTCAATTATGAAATTATTTCCTAATTATCATATTTAATTAATTAATTTCCTTAATTAACGGTGCGGGTTCTTACAGAATCTGATATGTTAAACTTTTCATTCTCATTTTAGCTTTTAGAACTCGTCATTCTTCAACGAGTTTAGAGAGGGAAATCTCAATCACACGTTTCTCAATCTCAATCACACTTTGGATTTCAGAGAAGTATTTCTTTTTCTTTGTTCTAAACGTTGAAACTTCTAATGTATGTATCTCAATCTCAATCACATTTCTCATTTGCATCATTGTGATTTGCGCTTCTTTTCAATTCATTTGATATTTTAAAAGTGTGGACCATCAGCTACGCATTGTAGTGACTCACTGAAACTGAAGAAATTCGCGTCGGGGAAGAGTGCAGGACGTGGAGAGGTTTGGCTTAATTGCTATTTTTAGCTGAAATTTTTTAATGCATATTTAATTTTTTTTTCTTGTGTTCTTTCATGCTGAGATATATACTGATGGTGTTAATCCTTTAGTTCATGTAGTTATGATAGTATTGATAATGTCATTGGTTATTTAGTTATGTTTTGTGGTTTGTCATTGTTTTTTTTAATTAATTTGTTCATGTTTTACGGAGAAGCTTGGGTTGGGGAAACTGATTTGAGGATTTTATTTCTAATATACTGATAATCACCTATTTGGTTGTTCGAGATTTCGCCCAAGTTTGGGGGACTTTACTTGCTTTTTGCCTATTAGAGTTTTTTTATTAGAAACTAAAAAGTGCTTTAGAGACACTTTGCATTTATTTAATATATTAAATAATGCATAGCTTGATTTCAAAGCTAGAATTAAACGCCTAAGTGAGGAGTTTCTAAGCTTAGATTTTTTAAACTTATAACTGCTCTTTATATGTGGTCATCGATTATTGTTCCCTTCACCTACTTGTTACCTTCAGAAGTATGTTCCCTCTCACTTCTAGGTCCACAAGCTTTATTGAGCTTGTAAAGACTCTCAATGAAATCCATTACTTGATGAAACCTTAGTTTACCTTACTCTCTACTTATAATCTGTGTGTCAAGTTTTCTGGTTATTTTAATAATAAGGATGTTCCTTGTTACACACATCTTTTAATTGTGGGGTCATTGGTATATCTTGGCTGTGATTTCACACTTTAGTTATATATATCCTTTCTTTTTATATTGCTAGCCTTCATCATTTTGTTTGGTGTCTGCTAATGTGTATTTGCTTCTGCATTTGGGGCAATGGTAAATCTGCAGTTCTAGTAGATATTATTATTTTAACTTGTCACTTTATTAAATATGACAATTTTCTGCTACTTGTATTTCCTACTTCGTGATTTATATTTTTAGAAATTGCCTATTTATGAAAATGACATATGGTTATGTTGGACTTCCTTTTGGTGTTTTATTATTATCAGAAAATTGAGATGTGGTGTGAGGACCAGTAGTATTGTTTTCCTTCTGCAAGTTGCGGTTATGGATGTCTTGCTGATATGTTCACACATTTTTTGTCCTTGTCTACTTTGTCCTTGTAGGTATCTTCCTTTTCCATATTTTTGTACTGTTACTATTTGATATAACATTTTATTTAAATATTAACCGCCAAATAGCACCAAACAAATGTCAGTGGTTGATTCCATATTTAAGAACTAGTGCTTTGAAAGTCTAGCACAATACGCAATTATAAGATTTGGGTCAAAAATATCTTTTTTCCAACCTCAAAATGACGTCGTTTTGGGTCAAAATTATCTCCTGGAGAAACATTAAACCATTCTAATTTATACTTTTTTTCATCTTGTTTGGGTGTTTATTTATTGAATCATTTCTAAGCATGTTTTTATTCTCGACATATGCATTTATTTCGGCAAGCAGTTAAATTACTGAAGAAATTAAATGTTCTTGTAAATTTATGACAAAATAAATGGTTTTAAATATAGTGTGACTGCTTGATATTTGGTTCTTGTTCTGACTATGGGCATTTTGCCAACTTTGCAATTTGAGATGTTGAACAAACTAATTGTTTCACTTCCTTAATATATGAAAATAAGATGAGTGACAATGTAGTAGTCTTAATAGATGCTCATCAAGGCTGCTGCGTGTCATTCACTTCTTAGATACGAGGAATAGTTTTGCTCATCAAATGAGTGAACATATTCATTTAGTTTTGTATTGTGCAAGTTTTACTTTAATATGGATACCACAATGGAAGAAGCAATTGCTTAAAGCAGAACAGAGCACCTCAGAACATGGTTTATAGTTTGAAATAGATGAGTGTCTTGGCGTAGCTAATTTAATTTTCCAGCTAATCTAAAGATGATGTATGTTTAACAGGTTAAACTGTCTTCTAATGCCTCTGATCTGTTACAGCAGCTTAGCATCACAGGGATACATTGATACTCTCTCATGCATCATATACTTCTTAGCATACTAGAACATGTTTTGATTTAGAAGTCATTTTTGTAACAAATCTAATCTAAGTAAAGCATACTTTGCAAGATCAGCGAGATTGAAAGTAGTGGAAATGTGACTTCATCACTTGCACCTAATGATTCTCTTGGCCAAGTGTTTGGTAAGGAACATCCAGGACGAGCTCGAGGCATGGGATACGATGTTTGTCCTTCTCAAGTTTTTGGATCTGGTTATAAATGGCAGAATGTGAGTGGTTGCAGTAGTTCAAGTGGAGGGTCATCTACTGATACTAGCTTGCAACAAGAAGTTGACCACCTAAAATTACAATTACAACAAGAGGTTCAGAAAAGAAAATTAATTGAAGTCATGCTTGCTAAACTATATCAAAACATGTCTTTACCTCTACCTACTGAACTAACTACTGTTATTAATGATCAAGTAAGTTATTATTTTTCTTAATAAACATCATATAATTTTTTAATGCATTTACTAAAAATGTTATTCATTTGTTTTTAATGCAGGAAGCGGAGTTCAATCCTCATGATCAACCTTTTTCACATTCTGTAACTCATCAGCCCTAATAGATTACTTAGGTTTAAACTTTTGTAGTTTTATTGGTACTTTGATTCCATTTAGGTTTAATTTGCAAGATTACTCAGGTTTAAACATTTGTAGTATTATTGATAGGAATAAAGTCTCTAAAGTGACTTTAGAGAACTCTCTCTGGTGTTCTTCTTTTGCTTGCTTTTCCCGCACTGAAACTGAACAAGGAGAAAAAGAATTTTGGTTTCGTCTTTTTACTTTTAAAAAAAGACAAACTCATTGTATCAAAAAAGAAAAAGAAAAGAAGAAGAAGACAAAAATGGTATCGTTTTCATAAACAGCAGAGAGAGTTCTCTAAAGTCACTTTAGAGACTTTTTTCCCATTATTGATTCTTTGATTCCATTTATGTTAAATTTGTAAAACACATTTACTTTGTTTTATCATGTATTTGGATCTATTAATTTCTAATGGTGAGACATTTTACATTTGTTATCACTATTTGTACTTATCTTGGATTACATTTAATTATGTATAAATTTAATGATAATAGATTCAAAGGTTTGAATGTTTGATCAATCATTAATATGTTTTATGTAATGATATAAATAATTATAAGATAAAACAACAGCAAATAATTTTCCAAAAAAAACTAGCAAATATTCAAAAAAAAGCAGCATTGCAGATTCGTGGCGGTTCAAAATCGTCGCTGAAAATATTATTTTATTAAATTATCTTATTTTAACATCGGTTAAGTACATAAAATGTCGGTTTTGATTTTAACATCGGTTGTTCCGTCAGTAGTGTGAAACCGTCTCTAAAATATTTAATGGTGTCAATTTCTATGTTAGTTTTAAAAAAGCCACAAATTTTTTTTGCAGCGGTTCAAACCACCGCTAAAATATGCTTTTGTTGTAGTGAAACAACATCACAAGTATGCAGAGGCGGATTTAGGGGGGTAGGGTAGCCCACCGCCCCCCAAATTTAAAGAAACTTATATATATATAATAAAATTTGAGTAATATTATTAAATTGTTATACTGGGTAAGTGGAGTTACGTGGGTCAGTAGAAAATGAATATGGAAAATGAACATGACGAGACTGTATGCATTATCATCATTGAATGTGGAAAATGAATATTTTAATATATAAATGATTGAAGAAACTTAATATCTCGGAATTTATAAATGTAACAAGGAACATGAAACTCTGATGGTGATAAACTTGTTTATTTGTTTTAAAATTTTTATAATATAAATTCCTCTCATGACATTATTCCTCTCCATAAAATTTTAAAAAACCCCCTCTCTCTCAACTTTAACAAACCCTCAAGAGACCCGAGGCATGGACCCCAACGCCATGAAATCTTAGGTCTCTCTCTATCTCTAATTTTTTGTTTTTTTTTATGAAATAAACAATGCTTTGGCTGTTTAGCAGGTTCTATTCGTTTGTTTTGTCTAGAAATTCAAAACCCATTCAATATTATCCACTTGTTTTGAAATCTGCTCATATCTCTCTGGAAAGTCCATCATTTACCCTCTTATTAATAGAGTGATTAGACTTGTACTCACTCTTCCAGTTTCTACAACAACTACTGAAAGATCTTTCTCAGCTATGAAGATAATCAAGACCAGGATTCGAAATAGAATGGAAGACCAATTTCTTAATGATTTTTTGATTACATACATTGAAAAATAATTTTTTTTGAGTTTTAGCACGGATTCAATTATAGATGAGTTTAACAATATGAAAACACGTAGAGTAAGAGTCAAGTGAAGTGATCTTAATTTCTGTAATAGATTTCTTTCAATTTTTTGCATATTAGGTATGTATTGTTTTTGAAGTACTTTTATTTATGAAGAGGTATTTTTATTTTTTGCCCCCTCTCAATAAAATTTCTGGGTCCGCCACTGCAAGTATGTAGGGAAATTTGTCTAAGTTTTATCCATAAAAAATCCTTTCACGTAATATTTTTATGTACTGATTACATCAAATAAAGTTATATAAAAACTATTTCAAAATCACACAAAACCTAAAAACATAATATCTACAAACTCAAAGGAATTAACAAGTAATAAATATTAGATATTGTGATATTAAACTTGCAAATCTTTAATTAAACCATGGGAAATAGTAGTCTCATGTTGTAGGAGACTACTATCTTATGCCATAGACACTTCGATAAGTGTGCTACTATTTTCTTTTCTTTTTTCTTTTTTTTTTTAGTGGTGGGTCCCATCATCTTGTGTCTTAGCATAAGATATGATCTCTCCTACAACATAAGAGTAAACAAACCCTTAAACCATCTACCTATCAAGTTTAAGGGGACGAACAAAGGCTGCTCTAGCATTTTTGGTATATGCTAATCCATGCTAGAGTGACTTGGCCATGGTCATTTTAATTGGTTTTGAAGCCTTAAATGACATGCAAAATCCACCCACTTAAAGTATACAGCATTTGGTAAACACATAAGAACCGAATAGCACATAACATATAAATTATCTTCTACGATTGGTATATTTTTAAAGGATTTAATATTTTTGTTTTCACTGTAAGAAATTTTTTTCTGTCACACTCACATAAAAGTAAGTAGATCCCACTAATATTTTTTCTCTCTTTCTTTAAAATGGGACCCATTTACTTTTATGCGAGTGCGACAGAATTTTTTTTTTTGCAACAAAAATAAAAATATTTTTTCCAGTTTTAAAATAGAACATAGTAGCACGTGGAGTTAAAAATGGTACATCTTAATTCTACTAAGTAACATTAAACATTACACATGTTCTCTCGGTGCGTCAAATGCTACCTTAGTTTGACAACTAAGCACACACCTCCTAGGTATTGTTGGATGATCTCAAATCACCTCATTTCAGACTTCAAGTCCTCTCTGGCTCAGGCACACATATTTGAAATCTGTTCTTTCCATTTTTCAATAATGTGTCTTCGCAATAAGTCAATAATAGACCCGGTCATGGTAAATTCAATTCAATTCCCGCGTCTTCCCCTCTCCTTATCCTTACAAGTTGTCACTATGTCTAGAACTTTGTTTCCTGGTAGCGGGACACTTTAGAATCGCTAACACCAAGGCAGAAATATCATCATTTCCACTAAGAACTCTAAGCAATTCATATTTCAAGAAGGGTACTAAATCCCACAAGGATCATTGATTTAATGTGGGCAAAGTTTCTTTTTTTAAAAAAAAACAATCAAACTCATAGAGCGGGAAGTTCCAACATATCTCTTAATCAAAGCTCGATTGTCAAGGTGGTGTACGTATGTGGTCTCTGAAAACCAAACTCATGATCAATCATTGACGTTACAAGGTGAAAATGTTTGCCCTCATTCAAGGACAATGACTCATCATCATTTCCCTTCAAAGCAATCACGCTTTGAGTCTTTGACCGGTGGATTTCAGGTCCCTTAAGGCTAGTTAGAAGGGGAATCTTGACACAAGAAAGTGATGTAGCAAGAAAATTGATGTTTTTACGGACAAAAAACTCAAGTGCTAGATATCTTAACAAATACATAGGTACGATTATATGAATTTCTTAGCCTTGAATGAGAAATTATGGTTAGTTAACTACAATTTCACACATCTTCCATCTTCAGTCTAATATGTAGCAAAAGATCATAAACTTTTTTAATCCAAGATTCTAAATGTTTGTGTAAGGTATTTTGAAGTTTTTTAATTCACAAGTGGCAAGGCACAAGGGCAACAACACATGAGGCAGCATTGATCTGCAAAGACAGAGATTCTGTTTTTTATTCGAAATCAGTGCTTACGGAATTGCTATGGCTTATGTTCTGTCCACTTTCAGTATAACAAGGCTTTAATCAGTGCGTGTTTGGAGAAGGAAGCACTATCAAGAGAATGGATCTACAAGACCAAGCAAATTATTAATACTATAAAGACTACTTCTGGACCACCATGTTTATGCCATACAAATCCAAATATATATATGTATCAACATGGTGAGCATGTATAGATCGCTAACAACCATAAAGGGCTATTATTGAAATTGATAATACACGTGATTTGGTATGCGTTATAAAGTGTACCATATATGGCCATACGGGGAATTTTTGGGAGACAACCCCATCGAAGAGGTGGATGGAAAGGTAGAGTATCTTATGAGAGAGAGGGCAAAAGAAGGAGCATCTCTAGGAGAAAAAAAGGGTTAGGAATTTGTGTTGCTAAAGTTTGAAAAAGAAAGAGCATGTATCTTTTTGATTTCCATTTGAAAGTAACATTCATGAAAGGGAGATTCAATTAAAAGAGTAGGAATCAGTTTCACGGTATCAATTGCCAATGCCATAAAATTGGGTTTAATTAGAACTCCATTTGAAAAATCTTTCCAATTAATTAGGAATCAGTTTCATACTATCATTTTGAATAGGAAATTTTGGGAGAATGACTTGATGAACCAGGTAAAACCTTGCCAGTTTGAGATATATAAAAATGAAAAACCCAACCTCTTTTTTATAAGATAAAAGAAAAGACAATTAGTTTGAATATTTTTCTTTTTGAATATATAAACATTGTTGTCACTATTTCTACTCGGATGTGGTGAATGCCACAAAGGTCTTTCCAAGAATTTTTTTCTAAAGATCGAGTTTTTGACTTTAGAATTCGTACAGTCACCTTTAACTACTGTGATAACAACCATGGGATTAGATTTTTCTTTCTTTCTTTTTTCGGTCAAATTTGTTTTTGCAAAATGGACGATCAATTTTTTTACAATTATACTGAGGGCTTATCTAGTCTCATGTTTCGTGAATAAAAGAATCTAATGTCATAGACATACAGTGATGAAGCTTACCACCTAAAAAAAAAGATTACACAATTTTTGAAAAATATGTAGAAAGAAAAATTTACTTAATGAGAATAGTTTTTCGCTTATATTTGTAATTATCATCCTTCCTTCTTGTCGTTTTTCAGTGGCCATGTGTTTGATTGCAGCGGTGACATTTGCAAATTGCGTATTTCATGGGGCCATTGTGTTGTGGTTTGGTGAAAGGTACATTGCGTCATGGTGCAGGGACAACTGGCATTTGAGATTATTATTATTGTTATTATTATTAATATTAATGAAAATCTAGGGTAGTGACCTATGCAGCAGGTACAAACCCTTGCCGACCAGTTGGAAGAAAACGGACGTTTAAACTATCAATTACCCAATCTCGATTCTCAAGTTTATCCATCGATTGGCCGATCTAATGATCGAACCCTGGTTCCTCATAAATTTAGTGTAGGCTATGGATCAGTTTAACCATAATCCTAGGTGATTATGTCTTTTTTTCTTATTAAAAAATAAAATATGTCTCTTGTTTTACTAAGTCAAATTTGGCTATCATTGAAAATGTAAATATTTAAATTCTTTCCTTTATTTATTTTTTTATTTTTTTATATTTCAAATGCAAATTAAATTAGCATTGATAGAGGCGAGATTCAACTATGCGTTTCATCTATCTTTAGCAAATTTATTTAGAGGGCTATGTTTAGTAGGTTTATAAATCATAATTCATATGATAGGAAATAATTCTCACCGTTCTTCCGTTTAAATTAAGTAATAATGGTACTATTTCATCTTAGTTATGGATATTCTTTGTAGAGGTAGTAATATGAGTTGAATTCGATGGGTTAACTCGCCAACCTGTCAAAACGGGATAGGTTGGGTTACACATCTCAACCCACCAACCCACCTCATTTGGTTGTGGGTCAAAACGGATTGTAGCGGGTCGGGATGGGTTGGCCTGCGAGTCTTTTTTTTATTATCAGGTAATATTTTATTTGTTATTAAACTTTTGTGATATATTTTTTTTTTATCTTAGTACTCCTCTAGAAAAAATAAAGAAGAAAAATTTTATTTATAACAAAGGTTATCCATATATGAAGGTAAATATAAATTTTAAAAAAATATCTGACTAATTATTAGCATACATTTAAATTTGAGATTAGAAAAAACTAAGAAAAGTGTGAAATGAAAATAAATAATATTATAAAATAATAAAATATAGTTTTTATTTTATTTTTTAGGCTGGGCAAGCAATCCCATTTTTAATGTGTTAGTGGCGGGTTGGGACGGGCCAACACATTTTATCACCTATATCATTAAACTTTAAGGGCCTATTTGGTAGGAGTTTTTCTCCAAAATACCTAGACAAATTAGATTTGGATTTGAACTTGACCATGTTTGATAGAAGTCTCAAAAAAATTCTACTAAAAAAACCATTTACCCATGCATTGTCAATTGTGTGAAAATTTTCATTGAAAACACTATGCCAGAAATCCACATCATAGGTGGTATTTTGTGTTTAGCGGTAAAGCATAAAATGAGCACAAATTATTTGTCAAAAATGACCCTCATATTTTAGTCAAGGGTTAATTTTTTTTTACAGATTCAAAAATTAAAATGCCCTCTTTCGTAATTTACATCCATTATCCCATCAATATTTTACCTTCAACCAAACATAGACTTTGTAAACTTAAATTAATTTTTTCGGTAATATTTCAATCTACCAAATAACTTTTTTAATCTTTCCCTTCAAACTTATTTTCATACAATATTTCCAATAATTATGTTTTCCTAGTATAAATTTTTTCTCTCAAACCAAACGCTCATATCCCCTAAATTTTGTATATACCGAAAATCGAACTTATAAATCAAACAACTAGGAAGTCTTTAAACTACATCAAATGGCCTTAAACTTCAACCCGAATTCATTCACCTTCTTTTATTTTTTTCAATTATATTCAATTCACGCATGCAAGTTAGCCAAATCAATTTTTTTTTTACGAAAAATAGTTTTTACACATATGTACAAAACACATTACCTCTCACATGGAGGTAAGTGATAAAATCAAAATGTAGGTGTGTAAAAATAATAATAAATCATGTGTAATCAAATAGTTAAAATTATTCACATATGAAGTGTTGTATGCGTGAGTGCGTGGCTATATGTGCTCTAATTTTATACCCCTCTATATTGCAAAATTTAAAATCATGAAGTGACTTAAGCGGCAAAATGAGGGACTTTCACGGTTAGAAATATAATCTTGTTTTAATAATATTCGCAATGTTAGGGGTTCACCGTTCAAGTATGCAGAAAAATACTTATCAAAAGAGATAACTTCAATATTACATTAAAGATTAATTCTATACCTAAAAAGTATGAAGAGTTCCCCTAAAAAAATAAGAGAGTTAATACCCAAAAAAAATAATAATAATAATAAGAGAGAGAAAGAGAGAGTAAATATTTTGAGTAAAACAAATATATAATGGATTTTACATGAGAAAATGTTACACTCATAATACATGAGTGAGGTCCATAAAAAAGGTAGGAAGACAAAAAAGTTAAGATAGAACTCACTCACACATTGTTAGTGTAACATAAGAAAATCTTCTCATGTAAAATGAGAAAACTATTTCCCATGTATAATCTTCATTATCCATTTCATGTTGCGTGTTGAAGTCAATAAGGCGGGATCGATATTTATGTTCAGCTGCTTCGTTTCAGGTAACATATGATTTTCAATTATTCACATTTTTGTCCCATAGATATAATTTTCCTTACTCATATATATTAAGGAGTAAACACTAATTAATTTAATTTTAAAAAATATATGTGATATTAATTGAGTTTAGTCTCTCAATTATAAAAGTAATAATAATTTCATTCTAAAAAAAGTTAACACCAATTTAATTTTTTGAATTTTATAAAGTAATATCAATTTATTCTCTTAAATATGAAAAATTGACAGCAATTTATTCTTCAATCATAAAAATAATATTAATTCATCTCTTAATCTCACAGTCTATGCATAAAAAGACAAATTTAATACTACTTTCTATTATTAAATGATGAAATTAATATCAATTATCTTTACGCATACAAATCACCTTTACTTTTGCAAGAAAAAAAATGAGTGTATATTAAAAATGAAAATGCAAGTGAAGTCTCAATTCAACCTTCATGCAATTATTGTTAGATAAAATTAACTTTATCACAAATAAACTGATTTCCGTTCCTTTTTACCTTCATTCAAAATACCATATAATTTGATGAATTAAATTTGAATAGGCCACAGGATCCCAACTTTGTTTAATATTACAAATTAAAAGTACAATCTGGCGTGGAATTAATCATCAACAATGATAATATGCACGAGACTTGGTATTATACACTCTGGTTTTCTTAGCAAGAACTCAAAAATGGGGCTAACTAATTGTTCCAAGACAATTTTTTTCCTTGCACAATAGCCCAAGATAATTTATAAGTAAAATAACTATTTCCTCCGAATACATATATAAACGCAATTAATTACGGTAGCAGCATATTCTTGCCTATATATTTTTGGGAAAATATCTGTTTACAAATTTTTTTTACAAATTTTTACAAATTACACAATGTTTAACCAGTAATATTTTACTCAAAAGTGTCTTACAAATTAAACATAATATAATTTATAAATAAAAAATGGGAAAAATATTTCAACAGTTAATGCAGATAAGTTTTCTGCTTTTATTCCCAAAACGACGTCGTTTTGATATTGAGATCTTAAAAAATTATAAATATAAAGACTATTATAACCCTGAAATAAATTAAAATTACAAAAATACCATGATTTCTGCCCCAAAACAATGTCGTATTAGGCTTAATGTAGATAACTTATCTGCAGTAACTGCAGAAAAAACGAACCCATAAAAAATTTATAAATATAACTTGAGTTTGTTTTTTTCTAAAGTTACTTTAGATAACTTTATCTAATGTTCATCGAAATGACGTCGTTTTGGGCAAAAATCATAGTGTTTTTGTAATTTTAATTTATTTCAGGGTTATAATAGTCTTTATCATTCTAATTTTTTAATTTTTCAACTCCAAATTGATGTTGTTTCGATAAACATTAGACAAAATTATCTAAAGTAACATTAGATATTTTTTTGCTATATAACTTTCTCTGTGTTTTTTCTTCCTAATCAACTTTAGGCTTTAGCTATGTATTTTGTCATTGTCATAAGTTCTAAAATTCCTCCTACGTTATCTCTCTAACTTGTACTATTTTTAATGTTGTTGCTCTGAGACTTTTTTCAATAGCAATTTAATATATTATCCGGTTTACACGTACAAAAGGGTATTTTTTTGTTATATTTTTATTATAATTACAAAAACATTTATATTTTTTTTTTAAGATTTATAAAAAGTGATAAAAAAATTTTATTATTTCTTTTTATAAAAAATTAAAGTAATAAATAAATAAAAATACTGTCATTACGTTTTTATAATTATAATAAAAATATATAAATAAAAAGAAAATAAACCAAACGCTACTTAACTTTTTTTGCAGGTGCGAATGCCTTGTTGAAGACCATTGTTTCAAAAATTAAACCGGTGATTGTTACAAAAATAATAAAAATAAAAATAAACCGGTGATCAAATCAGTAAAAATATAAATTCAGTTCACTAGTCTGACTTTAGTTGAACCGTGGTCAAACGGGTGATAATCAAATTTATATTTTTATCATTATAAATAATAAACTAATCTAAATTATAATAAATCAAGTCAGATAAAATTTAAAATTAACATAACAAGATCATATTATATGTCTTGCAAAAAATAATAATAATAACAGGTTAAATAACAAAAATCTATATTTGTTTGAAAAAAGATTTATTTTGGAATAATTCGACAGGCTTTTTTTACTAAATCTTTGGTCCTCTAGTTTCTTAAGTTATATGCGTAAATGACCTCATCAATTTACCAATTTTCCAATCAAACTAGTCAAACTGATTATATATATATGGGTTTAACTTTTCTTATGTTGTAGGATTGTAGGAGAGAAAAAAAGTAGAGAGAAGTTAAATGTGGGTCCCATATTTTATATTCAAAAAGAAAATAAAAATTAATTGGCACGAAAAACGAATTTGTGTAGAAAAATGGTGTAATCTCATGTAACATGAGAGTATTATTTCTCTATATATATATATATATATATGAGTTTGTCTACTCTCATGTTGGAGGAGAGAACATATCTCATGTTAAGACACAAAATGATGGGACCCACCACTAAAAAAAAATAAAGAAAAGAAAAGAAAATAGCAGCACACTTATCGAAGTGTCTATGACATAAGATATTAGTCTCCTACAACATGAGACTACTATTTCCCTATATATATATATATATATATATAAAACGTACAAACAGAAATAAAAATTATGTAAAGTAACATATCATTTGAAATTTTGAGTGGGCCAATCACCCTCAAACTAAATGAGTCGCCGAGTGTTGTGGTAACTGGTAGATGTTGGACAATAACAGACTATTGATGTACGCGGTTTAAGAAGAGTCAACGGGACAAAGGAAAACTTCTTACATAATTATTTCCATGATCTAATGAGCAAAAGCCTTGATAGAGAATCTCAAAATTAGATATGAAGATAGATTCCATGTTCCAGATTTTAACGTGAAAATAATCTAACTAAATAGATTCGATTTTTTGCATCACATGTTATGTTCTAATGTGAAAATAATCTTATATTTGGGCAGAGTTGAGCCAGTGAAGAGTGAAGTTTTGTTGGCAATTTTAACACAGTTGTGAACGAAACCTATATATATATATATATATATATATATATATATATATATATATAATCCTTTGACATCGGTGTCAAATTTGAAATTTGACATTTCATGTGATAGTCGTTAGATAAAAAAAGATCAATGGTGTCACATGCTTACAAATCATAGTCGTTGATCTTTTTTGATCTAACGGCTATCAGATGAGGTGTCAAATTTCAAATTTGATACCGGTGTCAAAGGATCCTACCTCTATATATATATGGGTTTTATAAGAGTTATGTTGTAGGAAAAGTAATTGTGTAATATTATAGAGATTCGTTTTGCGTGCCGTAATTTCTTTTTTTTTTTTTCTTTTTTCTTCAAAAAGTATAGATCCCACAAAATGTTGTGTGTGTAGAAAAGTTTGTTGTGTCATGTTAAATGACAAATGCAAATCCCTATATATATATGGGGACGGTTATACTTACCACCAAGTAAGTTTACCACCCTTACAACTAATATCATCACCGTTAGATTAGAATTAAATCTAACGGTTCATACTTGTCCCTTATAATCCTAATTTTTACTCTCTCATTCCCTCTTTGTCTCTCTAGGTTTGAGAATTGCAAATCTCTTCCTCCAAATTTTTTTGAATTCAAGTTTTTGTTCGTCCATCTTCCTCTAATTTTTTTTGGATTCAAGTTTCGGTTTATATAGAAAACTAAGAGGATTTGAATATGTTGTTATATTTAATGAAATGGCTGATAGCTAATATATACACAAGTCGGTTATACAGAATCAAGGAGGATCAACTAGAATAAAGTATACTGTTCAACAAACTATACATGGAATAATAACAAACTATTCTTGCTAAAAACTAGGACTTAGTTGCTAAAACCATGTAAAGAACCAATTCAACCCAAAAGCTTAAGCTGTTGGGTGAGACTACATTAATGGTTTTATATATCTCAACACGCCCCCTCACACGAGAGCCCACTAAGCTTGAAGGGTGGACAATGCACAGGCCCAGCTACCTGTGCGAACAAAGAAATTCCACTTGAAAGAAAGTGGGAGGCGGCGAGGATCGAACCCGGTACACCGAGGCTCTGATACCATGTAGAAAACTAAGAGGATTTGAATATGTTGTTATATTTAATGAAATGGCTGATAGCCAATATATACACAAGTCGGTTATACAGAATCAAAGAGGATCAACTAGAATAAAGTATACTGTTCAACAAACTATACATGG
The DNA here is from genome assembly GCF_033153095.1 of Gastrolobium bilobum. NCBI lineage: Eukaryota > Viridiplantae > Streptophyta > Magnoliopsida > Fabales > Fabaceae > Gastrolobium > Gastrolobium bilobum. Next base: position 148,296 of record NW_026896204.1, read on the forward strand.
AATAATAACAAATTATTCTTGCTAAAAACTAGGACTTAGTTGCTAAAGGATAAGATCAAAGGTGATCTTCTCCTAACAGTTTAAAATCTGTGTGTTTGTGAATTAATGTTCGCCCATATATAATTTTAGTGGAACTAAAATTATTTTGTTTATCTGGATGATTCTGATCGTGATCAAGATCCATTGGAAGAATGGTTTATAAAGTAATGAATTTTTAATAACTAATGAAGTAATGAATTTTAAATAACGAATGAATTATTAAAGTAATGGAAGAATTGTTTATCAAACAAAGAAAAAGTAATCGAAGAATTGCAATCAACGTGCAATTCATTAGATAAGTTTACGGAATGAGTTCCTATAAAGTAATGAATTATCAATAACATACATGTGGATGAAAACATACATATGAATTAGAAAAGAATTACGATCAGCGTTGATTCATAATAAGTTATTTAAAAAGAATTGCAATCAGCGACCGAGGATGCAAAAAATTAATTTAGTGTCCAATTATTTATTTTGGTGAGATATTTTTGTTGTAATTGAAGATTAAATCGCTGCAACGGTAAAGAGAGGATGAGAGAGGTGATTCTCAAACCTAGAGAGAGACAGAGAGGGGATGAGAAAGTAAAAATTAGGATTATAAGAGACAATTATGAACCGTTAGATTTTTTTTTTTTATAACAAAACCGTTAGATTTAATTCTAATCTAACGGTGATGATATTGGTTGTAAGAGTGATAAACTTACTTGGTGGTAAGTATAACCGTCTCTCCTTATATATATATATATATATATATATATATATATATATATATATATATATATATGGAGTTAACACAATTCTAATTATTTTTTTGAGACGAGTTGGCTCCTCCTAGTATCTCCACAAGTTTTGACTTTTTGAATTGGCTATGAGACTAATTCAAAGTGTGGAGCATGTCAGAGATAAATATATTTAAACCTCTATCAAAAGTAATATATGAGGATCGAACTGAAACCTTTTTTTTTTCTAGTTAGTGAGCTCTCCTACTATCAAGCTACTACCATCTAGTAACACTTGTGTAATATAAAGAAGAGAGAAGTTCATGGAAGGAGGAAGCAACGTGTAACGGAAAAAAAACATTAAAAAATAAATATAAAAATCAAATGGGGGTTTTTATTATGGATTTTATAAGAGTTATATTGTAGGAAAATTAATTGTGTAATGTTATAGAGATTCGTTTTACGTGCCGTGATTTTTTATTTTTTTTTCTTCAAAAAGTGTGGGCCCCACAAAATATTATGTGTGTAGAAAAGTTTGTTGTGTCATGTTAAATGACAAATGTAAACCCCTTTTATTATTTAGGGGCAAAATAGATGTTTATTTTATTTTTTAAAAGAGCCAGGTGAAATTCCAAAAGGGGGGCTGGGAGGGGGAACACCAATAGTTAAGGGATAAAAAAATTAAGAAGTAAGTAACCGTAGAGTAAAGGTTTAAACACAATAAAATAATCTTTATTTTTAATATAGTACTTCTAATAAGAAATTGACAAACTTAGCATTAACTTTTTTTTTTTCAGTTGCCATTTCTTTTGCTCAATTATCAGTTTCTTATTTGTAGATAAGGAAATGGAATAAAATATTTAAAGTTATTCATTAATAACTAAGCTAATTATCATTACATGAGACAAATATCATGACTTAATTTTTTTTTTATGTAGACATTAAGGATGAAATAGGACTTCTATTGTTTCAACATCTATCAAGATGTTGAATTATATATATATATAATATATATATATATATATATATATATATATATATATATATATATTGTTAGAAATATTGTAATTAGATTTTACTTATTTTGTAATTAGGATTTTCTTATTTTGTATTAGGTCAGATTACATTAGGTTTGGGCTTAGCCCATTAGTTTGCTTATATATTGTATATCCCTCATTCGTTAAAGACACACAGAAATATCACAAATGTGTCTATCTTTTCTCTTGTTATTTAACATATATATATATATATATATATATATATATATATATATATATATATATATTGAAAGATGATGAATTACATATTTAAAATAGGATTACATATTACCTATGTGCAAAAATCTACTTAAATTATAAAATTTTCATATAAAATTAACTAGGTGAGCCAATCTTATTTGTCTGAAATTACGTATTTCTACTATTATATTAGAGAATTTTAGAACTTTATATGTAATTTTATGCAAATGTTAATTTAAAACATTAATCAGAATTTTAATTTATCTTCTTTTAAATGATAACTTTAATTTTTCTTTATTATTTGTAAAAATAATTTCAAGTAATCATTGTGATTTGATATTTATAAAAATTCAAGAGAAAAAAAGAAAGTTAAGCTTGAGAATAAAGAAGAAGAATTAGAGTGCGCTTTTGTTTATTAAAAAATGCAAAAGCTAAAATGAAAAGTCAGGACGGTTCAGGTGTAGGAGGAAGTCATTTGACTCATTTCCATTCCACTAATAAAAAGAAAAGGTGCATGTTGGATAACAATTTATTTCGACATCAATTGTTTGAAAAGATCTTTTAAAACGTTGATAATTTTATTAAAAAGTTGAAAAAAAAAGAATGTTCATATTTTGTTTTCAGTACATTCTTTTCTTGGTTGGAATTTTCCATTTTGAAAAAATTACACTGTGATTTGTTTTTATTTCTCCTGATAAAATTTTAAATAAATTCTTAATTTAGTCTTTTAAAAAGTAGAATATTATCACATTAGCTTTTTTTAAAATCTTGTCATTAAAGTAGCTTTTAAAAAATATAAAACATCACCACATTAAACCTCCAATTATTTTGTCATCAAACTAGTTTTTTAAAGACATAATTTGTCACAAAATCTATCATGCTTTTGTATCATCACTCTAATCATTTAAAAGAATGAACTAGTGCAATATTTGTGTGATGCACGAAGAAAAAAATCAAAATTTTTATCGACATCTGACGTTGGTTAATTATATAAAAATATGTTGAGTTTGTATTTTTTCTCTTCATATGGGTCCTACACACTTTTATATATGTATAACAAATAAAATTTATCTCTTATAATATAAAATACATTAATCCCTAAAAAAAATCAAATTTTTTTTTATTTTTACTGGAGAAATATTTTTTGCCGCATATAATGTATTTCTAAGAATACACCGCGTACTTACTTTTTTATTTTATTTTATAAAATATATCTCTTCGGCAGACATATTTTTTCTCAAACAGCTGCAGAAAATTAAACAAAAAAAAAAATTACTCTAAATATTTATTTTAGTTGTGTTTTCATTTTGGGTTTGGTATCCATGGATCCCAATACCCATCTTACTTGCTCCGTCTATCTCTGCTTCTACCCTAAAGCGAATACCCATTTCCTACATAAAGCTCATCCCTTTCACCATTCTCTCACTCCATTCTTCACTCTACACTTCACTACTCGAACAGTGTCATATGGGTTTTTCGTTTTATCCCAAAATGCCCCATAAAGTTTTGTTCTTGTAGTCCCACTCTTTTGACGAGGTTCCTCCATTGGGGTTCTGCTCCAGCACTATTTTTTGAGGTCTGCCAATGGCTGAGAGCTTCAACTGTGCCACCTCTAACCTTCTTTGTTCCGAGAACAAAGAATGTGATGATGCAGATGGGTTTAGATTCTCAACTTTCTTGGACGACAGAAACCTTAACTCTGATCATAAGTGTCCGAGTTCGGACAATGGTGGATCGGAGTTTTTAACGTGTTTTCTGGTACAGAGTGAGGAAACTGTGAGGGTTATGGTTGAGAGGGAGAGGGAGCATTTGCCCAGGGATGATTATCTGAAGAGGCTGCGTAGTGGGGACTTGGACTTGAGTGTTAGGAGGGATGCTCTTGATTGGATTTGGAAGGTTGGTTTATTAATTTTCTAAAACGGGGTTTTTTGTTTTTTAGCTTCTTCGATTTTTGACAATTCCTTTTTTGTCCCAAGTTTCCATTTTCATTCAGTGGACTTGGAAAAACAAATCCCATCTAAAGTTTTTTTTTGTGTGTGGCTAATTTATATGGATTCTTACCTTGGTGGTTCAGGTGCTTCTAATGGGATTTTAGTCATCCAAAAGAGTCATTTTTACGTTGTTATATGAATTTTTTTTTTACCCTTTTGAAATTAGTTCCGATGCAATGTCTGGCTTTCTCATTGGGTCTCAGTTGGCTTTCGTAGTGAATTTTCTGGGTTTTCCTTTATTTATTGAAAATCCAAGTTGGTAATGTAGTAACTAGGTACTATTGCCAATTCTTCCTCCACTGATTTTGTGACAACTTTGATTTCGATTTTCCTTCTTCCTTTGCTTCTCTGATCTTCCCCTTACATATTTGAATTTTGTTTTATACTGGTTGAAACTGTGTGATAAAAGTCTAAATCTTTTTTTTTTAATCGGTTAATTCCGTTAATGACTTTTACTTTCTATAATGTGATCATCAGGCTCATACTTATTATGGTTTTGGACCCTTGAGCTTTTGTCTATCTGTGAACTACTTGGATCGCTTCCTATCAGTTTTTGAATTACCGGTAAGATCAAATATCTAAACATATGTTTGTGTTTTACTAGTTTTATGTATCTGTGATCTCTTTTTAATAGTCTAATTGGTATTTCTGACCTCTTCTCTTGGTATGTTTAGAGAGGTAAAGGTTGGCCTGTGCAATTGTTAGCGGTAGCTTGCTTGTCAATTGCAGCTAAAATGGAGGAGATTAAAATGCCTCATTCTGTAGATTTACAGGTATAGTAGAATCATACAATCTTTTAAGATAGTTAAATATGTTTTTTTTATGCATATTACCCTCTAATTTTCTCTCATTGATATTGACAATGGGCAGGTTGGAGATCCAAAGTTTGTATTTGAAGCTAAAAGCATTCAAAGAATGGAACTATTGGTATTAAGATCATTGAGATGGAAAATGCATGCTTTAACTCCTTGTTCCTTCATAGACTACTTCCTCGGTAAGACCAATTGTGAGCAGCAGCATCAAGCAAAGTCATCCATTTCAAGATCGGTACAGCTGATCCTTAGCATAATCAGAGGTATCCTAATTACTCTGTTTGAATATTTGGTCTTTCTGGACTCTGTTGTTCTTGAGTAGTAATGAGTTTGAAGAGTGCTTGTTGGGAAATCAATTGCAGGTATTGACTTCTTGGAATTTAAGCCTTCTGAAATTGCTGCAGCAGTGGCAATTTCTGTTTCAAGGGAATTGCAAGTAGAGGAGATTGATAAGGCCATAACTGGTTGCTTCATTGTAGAGAAGGTGAGGAGGTGGTTGTTCCAATGCAACAAACCGCGGGCGATGACAAATTTTCTTTTGCTTTTGTCTTTGTTGAATTGATAATTGGTGTTTGATATCATCTTTCCTTTGTGAATTCTTCTAACTTTTGAGTGATTGGGTTTTCATTTTGCAGGAGAGAATTCTAAAGTGTGTTGAACTGATAAGAGATTTGTCCTTGATCAATGTTGCTGCTAATTTGGGCAGCAAGTTTGCGCCATTGGTGCCTCAGAGCCCTGTTGGGGTGTTGGATGCTGGATGCTTGAGTTCTAGGAGTGATGAATTAACAGTTGGGTCATGTCCAAATTCTTCACATGATAGTCCAAATACAAAGAGGAGCAAATCAGGTGGACCTTGTAATGGGACTTCCGAGTCATGAAATGTGAATTTTCTTCCTTCACCAAAGTTCATTTAGTTTGGTTGAATGGGAGTTTAGTGTGGTCTTGAAGGCCCTTGGAAGCATTCTTAATGACAAGAGTGTGTTTTGGATGAATAAGATATGAATTTAATAGGTCTCGTGCTAGAAGCATGGACAGGAGGAGATGTTGTTAGTTGTTTATATTCAGATTACAGAAAGAGCTGCAAATACTACGGTGATGCGGTTGGTAGAGAAAATTTTGATGAAACCATGTTGTTGAGGCACAGCATGTCAAGTGACAAGTATGAATGTGATATTTGGGGAGGGAAGTTATAATTGTTGTCCATGTGAATGTCCTAACTTCTCATTTCAGAAGAGAATTAATATATAGAGCAATTTATTTTTTCTAGGTTGCTTCTGAATTGTTGAAGGTAAAACATAAAAAAATACGCTCCTGTCAATTTAATACAAAAAAGTATTCCATACCTAAAAATTATCCAAAATCTCAAAGGGACTTATAATATGGTTGAATTGGTGCCTATAGGTGTGTAAATGGGTCAGGTGGCTTAATAAGGGTTTACCATCTAGTTTATATCAGGTTAGATTTGGCTAATTAAATATAGTCAAATAGAACTGATCAGATTTTTAAAAAAATCTATTTAAAAAATCAGTCATATGTTTTCTTTTACATGTCAATCTATAAGCCTATTAGTTTGGCTTCTACCATATTTTTTATTTTAAATAAAATAAATAAAACTATTATTTTAATAATTTTGAATAATAGAGTAATAAAAATAAAAGAAAAATATTGCACGGTTATCGAAGAGTGTGTAGGAAAAAACTTACCTCATAATAAGAATAGTTTTTTCCTTTTTAAATATGGGTTCATCTAATCTCATGTTACATGAGAGAAGATACCTTATGTTGTAGAGACATATGTTGTAGGACCCACTATTTTCAAAAAAGGAAAAAAAAAAGAAAAAAGAGTGTCACGATTTTCGATGGGTCTATAGGAGATAAACTACTCTTATGTTACATAAGAGTAGTTTTCCCTTTAAATATAGGTTAAATTAGACGGCTATATCTAAAAAATTTACAAATATTTACACAGGCTCTATTTATTTAAACCAAAATAAAATCTAACCAAGCCCATATAGACCGCTGGGTGCGTGTATATCTAGGGATTTAATGTAACCAAGGTCAATAGTTTGTTTGGTCATTGTCAGTATTTGCGACCAAGATCTACACAGGAAACTCAAAATTCGTCGTCGTTGCATATTGGGATTGAAAATCCCTGTGATGGGAGGCCCACACTAGCTTTTGTTTTGAGTCATTGACCAGTCAACATTTAAATATTGGCTTCACAGCCAAACAACACCAAACAAATAAAAAAAAGAAAATATTTTTTTTCATGTTTGTCTCGTGCAACATACAAAAAAATGGATGAGACTCATCTATTTTTTTCTTGTTCTCTCTCCTCTTAGTTGGTCTCACCCACTTTTTTGTGTGTTGCATTATGCAGCATGAAAAAAATATTTTCCAATAAAAAATAGGGAAAGTGTTTGGCACTTTAAAGAAGGGTGCGCGGTCAATTTGGATAAGTTATCTATATTGAATCTAAAATGATATCATTTTGGGACAGAAATTAAAGTACTTTTATAATTATAATTTATTTCAGGATTATAATAGTCTTTCTCATTATAATTTTTTAATCTTTCAATCCAAAACGACATCGTTTTGGGAATGTAGATAACACTGTAGACTTGTTGCGTATGTGTCAAGGTGAGTGCATTGTCTTTCAATATTTCACAAATCTAAAGACTACATGGGATAAATTAGATAGTCTACAACAATGGCCCAAATGCAATTGTAATCCAACATGTGCCTGTGGGAATCTGATGCAAACACAAGCACGCATAATTGAGAGAAAGACCATGTAATTCGGTTCTTAAGAGGTTTAAATGAGCAATTCTCCCATATGAGGTCTCAAATAATGCTCATGGACCCTTTACCCAATGTTGATCGAACTTTTTCTTTGATTTCTCAACAAGAAAGACAAATTAATGCTGATGCTAATTCTGATGTCAAGATCTTCTAGAATTCTTATGAACAAAGTGGTTTTCGTGGAAATGTTGGACAATTCAATACTCATGAACAAAGTTTCATTCGTGGTAGCACATCGCAAAGAGGTAGAGGTCATTCCAGCTTTGGGAGAGGCAAAACAAATGCTGGAAAACTCTGCACTCATTGTGGAAAATTCAACCACACAATTGACACTTGCTTCGAAGAACATAGCTAACCTCCTGGCTATAAAACCAAAATGCCAAGAAAAGTCAACATGGCTGCCCATGAAGGTTTCGATCCTTTTAGCCTTGATACAGAACAAGAAAATGCTGAAGTTGAAGACAACAATGGAAAATTTCATCTCACAAAGGAACAATTCAATAACTTGCTTGGCTTATTACATTATCCAAAGCAAGAAATCACTCATTCATCAAATCTGGTTCAGGTTAATGCTACCTCATTAAATCTAGGTAATTCATCTCCCAAATGGATTCTTGATACTGGTGCAACTGACCATATAAGTCACCAAAGCTCATTATTTTCCTCTCTTCGCAACAACACACCTATCCCAATCAAATTACCTGATGGAAGTCAGGTTTTTGCCACTCAAACAGGAAATATTCATCTTTCCTCTTTTCTCACACTACATAATGTCCTATTTGTTTCTAAATTCCATGTCAATCTCATATCGGTTGCAAAGTTAACTCGTGATTCAAACTGGCATGTTATTTTTCACTCACTCATATGTTCCATTTTGCAGAACAATACCTTGAAGATGATTGGTTCAGCTAAACAAGATCAAGGTTTTTTCTTACTTAATTCAAGTGTAAATTCTGTTGAATATTGTTGTCACAATACTGTTTCTGATTTTTCAAAGTTATGGCATCTTTGTCTTGGCCATTGTTCGAAGATGTATTACAAAACATGTCTCGAATGTTTCCTTTCATTTCTTGTAAAAATAATTCTGACCCTTGTGATATATGTCATTTCTCAAAACAAAGAAAGTTACCTTTTCCCTCTAGTAATATTGAATCCATGCATCTTTGATATTATACATGCTGATATATGGGGTCCATATGCAATTCAATCCATCCATGGACACTATTATTTTCTTACCTTAGTAGATGATCATTCACGTTTTACATGGATTGTTCCAATGAAAGCCAAGTCTGAAACTAGAGGTCACTTGCGCAAATTCATATCTCTTGTTCAAACTCAATTTCAGAAAATCGTTCAATTTCTTAGAACATATAATGGTCCAGAGTTTGCTACAGTTAACTTTTTAAATAACAAAAGGATACAACATTAGACTTCATATGTAGAGTGCCCTTAACAAAATGGTGTTGTTGAACGCAAACACCAACACATATTAAACATATCATGGGCTCTTTTTTTTCAATCTCAAATTCCAAAACCTTACTGGTATTACTATGTTACACAAGCTGTCCATATTATTAATCGATTAACCACCTCATCCTTGAATCACAAAACTCCATATGAATGTTTATATGGTATTCCTCCTTCTTTTATTCACTTAAAGGTTTTTGGCTCTTTGTGTTTTGCTTCTACTTTATTAGTTCATCATTCCAAGTTTGACTCTCGTGCAAAGAAATATGTATTTATTGGTTACAAATAAGATACCAAAGGATATCTTGTTCTTGACATTAATACAAATGAAATTTTTACATCCAGGAATGTCATTTTTTATGAGGATTAGTTTCCTTTCACTCAAGATAATACAAATTCAGACACTCTACCTGTTATTCTTCCTTCTACGAATACATTTTAATGATGACTTCCTTTCTCCCATGTCTTCCATAACAACTCCTACTCAACCTGCTCTTTTGTCCAATTCAGGAACCAATTCTTGCACCTACAACACCTACCTCATTACCTTATGTTCGCAAATCAACAAGAATTAGATATGCACCCCAATACTTAGCAGAATTTCATTGTGGATTATCAACTTTAGCTGACACAATACATCTTCAGGTACACATCCTTCAAACCCTTATCCTTTATCAGATTTTCTTTCCTATAACAAGTGTTCTCAAGCCTATACTATTTTCTGCACTAACTTATTAATCACTTCTGAATCAAAGAGTTACAAACAAGCTTATTTTGTTCCTTATTGGCAAATTGCAATGGCACCTGAACTCTAAGCCTTGGAGAAAAATAACACTTGGACACTTGTTGAACTACCACCAAATAAGCAACCTATAGGCTGCAAGTGGGTGTACAACATCAAGAGGAAACCTGATGGATCAGTTGATCGTTACAAGGCAAGTCTAGTTGCCAAAGGATACACCCAATGTGAAGGTGTTGACTACTTCTAAACTTTCTCCCTAGTGGCCAAGATGACCACTGTTCAAGCACTGCTGGCAATGGTTGTTGCTAACAATTGGCATTTGGAGCAACTTGATGTTGACAATGCCTTTCTACATGGTGATCTCCATGGAGAATTCTACATGCAACCACCTATGGTCTTTCTTGTCCCTCTCTTAATATGGTTTGCAAACTAGGGAAGTTACTTTATGGATTGAAGCAAGCAAGTAGGCAATGGAATGCCAAACTCATTTCTCCTCTTCAGAATCTTGGATATTCCAAGTCCATGGCTGACTATTCCCTATTCACTAAGAAGACTGCAATCTCTTTCACAGCTCTCCTAGTTTATGTAGATGATGTTGTCCTTGCTGGTGATGACATGACAGAAATAGAATTTGTCAAATCTTCTCTACACAGTCAATTTCGAATAAAGGACCTTGGTCAACTTCCTTTTTTTCTTGGTTTGGAGGTAGATAGATCCAAACACTGTCTCATTCTTAATAAGCGCAAATATGCACTTGAGTTGCTTGCTGATTTTGGTATTCTTGCAGCTAAACTAGTATCCACGCCCCTGACTCCATCTCATAGATTGAGTCATGATCAAGGTACACATTATCATGATTCTCCTGGTTATCGAAAGCTAGTGGGAAGGTTACTCTATCTCACGACTACAAGACCAGACATAACTCATTCTGTCCAACAACTTTCATGGCATCTCCTAAATAATATCATTATTTGGCCGCTTGTCATGTGCATAAGTATCTTAAGGCCTTTCCCAGCAAATGTTTCTTCTTTTCAGCAGAAAATCCTCTTTCGTTATCTGGTTTTGCTAATAGTGATTGGGCTTGTTTCCCTAATACCAGAAAGTCTATCAGAGGCTCTTGTGTCTTCCTAGGATCATCCTTGATATGCTAGAAGTCGGAGAAACAAAATATTGTCTCTCATTCCTCTTCAGAAGTGGAATATCGAGAACTTGCAAGCATCACTTGTGAGATTCAATGGTTAGCTTACTTGTTCAAAGATCTTGGCCTTCGTAAGGACATTTTTACCTGCTTTCCAACTTGTCTTGATAATTGATTTTGAATACTTTAATATTAATTTTTGGCTAAAATATAAGTTACCCCCTTGAACTTTGACCATGTTTCAAATTACCCCCTTGTACTTTTAATTGTTTCAATTAACCCCCTGTACTTTATAATTGTTTTAAATCAACAATTCTGTTAAAATTTTTACAAACGTTGTTTAGAAAACTGCCTTGCACACACTCCTTACCACTCTTATATCTATCTTTAATGGGAGATTCGCTTACACAAGGAAAACCCTGCTTCTTTGCTCGTAATGAAAGTCGCTCCCATGATTAATTGATAGAAGAGACCAGAAAGGGGTGATAATAAATAGAGTCGTGGATTAGGATCTGGATCTAAGAGTTCTCCTTCCTTGTGGCTAGCTTCCTTCAGCTACAATAACTATATCATCTCTACCTCTTTCTGACTTCAAGTATCGATCTTCTATCAAAGGAACCTTTCCAGAAGTGCCCTTGGTTTAGTCCAGTCTGCATTCATCGCTTAGTGTCAATCTTTTATGATAGAGTTAAGCTCTTCATAAGATAGCCAAGGGTAACTTTCCTATCATCAAGTAAAGGAGATCAAAGTTCACTCTAATAAATCGATCTGAATCAGCTTAGCCAAAGAAAGGCTGACCGAGGGAGAACATAGAAGAAAAAGACACATTAATCTTCTTCGATCCAAATCGAAATCATCTTAAACTACAGATAAAAGATCCAAAGAAAATTATAATAAGAGATGGGAGAACGTAGAAGTAAAGAGAAAAGAAATTTTTGAGATTTGAGGCTTAGGGCATGTGAGGAGATTTAATAGTGTTTATAAAATTTTTAACATAATTATTGATTTGAAACAATCATAAGGTACAAGGGGTTAATTGAAACAATTATAAAAGTACAATAGGGTAATTTGAAACATGATCAAAATTCAAGGAGGTAACTTATATTTTAGCCATAATTTTTGGACTTCAAAAAAAATTAAGAGACATTAAACAATTCTATTATTGACTTTGAAATTTTACTCAAGATTTTTTTATTTTTTAAGTTATAAAACTGATAACAATGGTTTAAAAGTGATCACATATATGACATTGAGAATGAGAGAACTACAAAGAGTAAAAATTATCTTTAGGAGACTTGTTTACGTTAAAATAGATTAAAATATAATACATGTTAATCTCATCAAGGAGAAAAGTATAACTTTTTTAAAATGGAGAAGAGAGCAGTATAATTTAATATTTTTAAGGAAAGAGAAGTAATCTATCATCGTATTTAATGTTTGATACTGAAATAAAAACAGAAAAGATAAATATTTAATGACAAGAATGTTTTAACATAATAGCAATGATGACACAATAATGGGCGTGGTATACGACATTCTATTATTTGTGCACACGTATATGATGATTACAGTTGAAAATTATAATTATATCTTACGGCAATCCTTATATTTCAGAAGATTGAGATGGGGCATACTGATTACTAAATGGGAATGGGGTGGTTTTTTGTGCTTGGAAATTGACAATATTAATTTATATCTCAATACACTTATATTATTTAATAATTTCTGGAAATAATATTTAATATTATTTATCAGTATAATTATTTAAAGAGTAAATACCATTTTTAGTCCCTAACAAAAAAACACGGTCCCTACTTTAGTCCCTTACAAAAATAAATTAGTCAGTTAGTCCCTAACAAATTCAAAGTGAGCCCATTTAGTTGAAGTCGTGATCACTCACAAATTCAAAAAAGACCCATATTAGTCTCTCAAATGGACTAAAATGGGTCAACCTTGAATTTGTTAGGGACTAACTGACTAATTTATTTTTGTAAGGGACTAAAGTGAGGACTATGTTTTTTTGTTAGGGATCAAAAATGATATTTACTCTTATTTAAACACAAAAAATTATTATATAAATTATACATGTTCAAATTTTAAAAAATATTTAAATTTTATTATCAAATTGTTGATCTTTTATTTATTAAAAATACGTATCAAACTATATTTTTTTGTTTACCATTATACTACACTCACATATAATATAATTAATTTTAATGGAGTATAAATTTTATATTAATTCCAATATTTTATATATGACTACCAGGAATTAAAATTTTAAGAGTAAAATACCTTTGGATTCCAACAAAAACCACGGGAGCTCATTTTAATTTTTTAGAGACAAAAAGTCAATTTAAGGTCTCTTTAAAATAAAAAATAAACTCAATTAATCTAAATTGTGATCACTTTGAAATTCAAAGTGGACCAACCTTAATTCTCAGAAGGATTAACACGGGTCTAGATTAAATTGCTGAGGGATCACGAGTCGACTTTTTTTCCTTTTAATGAAATAATTAAATTTTGTAAGAATTTGACTATAAAAAAGTTATTCATTTTTCATTGATATAAAAATATTATGAATGTCTAACCAATTGATATTACCTAATTTAACGAGGTAAGAATTTCATCATCTAAAAAATTTATTATCCAACCGTTGTTGGACCAGTGACCTTTCGGTCGATCTTAAGATTTCACTTGTTTAAAAGGTAATGAGTTGAATTATCACCTCTATACTTACTGATATACCCAACCTTTTTTTTCCCCCAAACACTAAATTATTAAAACATTATAACTTTTCACAGAAAAAAACAGCTATAACGGTAAGAACAAGATGTGCACCGCTTTTGATACGAAAATATACATATTTAAACCATGCACAAAATATACATATTTATAAATTATAATATAATGAATATTAATTCTGTAAGAACAAGATGGGCATCGCTTTTGATGCGAAAAGAAGCAAGAACCAATAATCTTCTTAAAACTCAAAATAAAAATAAAAAAAATAGATCGATATTTAGATTGAGTAGGACGGATGTTAAATTTATTGACTCGACCAGCTGAACCTATTAAATTCTATTAATTTTTACTTAATTTAAGTTAAATAGTTAATGGATCAAATTCAATTTTTTTTATTTCCGGTTAGGTTAAATTAATTAGATGGACTCGCATGTCAATCGAATAATATCTACATATATATATTTTTTTTATGGAAAGACTGCAAGAGTTATGTCGGAAGAAAAGGAACTTTGACCATTCTGCCACTGTTCATCATATTATTTACCAGAATATCATGCGTACAGTAAAAATTTCTAAAATGCCACGCGGGCTAATTCGCTACACAGTGTAGCGAATTATGCCTGCTGATGTGTCATCTTCCTAATGGCCACGCAATTCGCTACACAGAGCAGCGAAATACGTGGTCAAATGGTTAGACTGCCCAGTCAACATGATGGACACGTGTCACAGTCCTGTTTGACACATAATTCGCTACCCTGTGTAGCGAATTATGTGTCAGATGGGTCAGTTCATGTCAAGTCAAAGTCAGGCCACGTGTCAGCAACCCACGTAATTCGTTGTACCATGTAGCGAATTACGGGACAATTTTTGCTGTGACTTATAGCGAATTAGCAACGTATCTGATACATCAGAGCCAAGTGTCATCCCCCCAGTAATTCGCTAGGGGACGTAGCGAATTATGAGCAGTAATTTGCTACCCCACATAGCGAATTAAGTACTATATATGTTTCCATTTCAGGTGTGAACCACCCAGTGCGGAAATTTTCCGTTTATGTATGCTTTACTACTTTTGTGTTGTTGTTGAATCTGAGTTTTTTTTCTACTTTTGTAGGATGAGTGATGGTAGGAATGATTTAATAGCTACTGTTTATTATAATGGGAGAAAATATTTTGGTCCAAACGGGCAAGTTTTTGAAGGTGATGCAAAAAAGTTTCGCATGAGCCCAACATGTAATCTTCACGAGTTGAAGAAGATAATATACAAGAAGTTGAGATTACAATGTGGTCAAACTCTTGCTCGGTTGACCGCTAGATGTGCGTGCAATGGGTTGGCGTGAAAATTGTCGAAGATGAAGATGTAACGTTAGTAGTAGATGCAAGCACTTCTGAACACGGCGAGTCAAGATTTATTGAATTGTATGCAGAAGTCAACTACGACGGACAATTAAGCAGTCAACTTTCTCCACCATCCACTGACATCATCGACATAAACATGGTGCCAGTGGTTAATCCGGAAGATGAGGACGCGTTCTCCACGCTTGCACCACCAACTCAACAAATTTTTGATGAAATCTTGCCGACCCATGACATGTACGATCCATCTTGGCGTACAAATAGTTCCGAGGAAGAGCTTGATGAAGGTCTTGTTCCGGACAGCGAGTCATCGGATACGGATGTCGATGGTGATTTTGATTGTTGTCCGTCTACTGCAGTTGGTCAACCAATTCCATCGCCAGGCATTGTCGGAATACAAGACCCTCCAGTTGCAGGTACGTAACCATTAATGCCATATAATATCATATTAAACTACACTAATATTGGGGTTTTGGATATGTTATTATGCAGGAAATGATAATGTACCATTTTGGTCTGGAATTAGCCATTTCACGAATGTTAATTGAGAATATCCAGATCAAGAATTGGATGATATGCATAGAGAACAAATACCTAACTGGCAGATGGGCGACGTGCTATATAAGGACTAATTGTTTGACACCAAGCAAGATGTACACATGGCAATTAAACAATATTGTATGGAAAATCATAGCACTACAGTCGTGACCTGGATTAAATAATAATTTATTAACCTAACATTTCATATACCAACATTAAATAATATTCAAAAAATATTCGAGCATAAATAAAAAATTAATTAAATTAGACCTAAGCATTTAAGCGTGAAATTACTTAACACATTTTACTAGCCTAAGATTTCAAATACCTCAATTAAATAGCATTAAAAATGTATTAAGGCATAAATAATAAATTAAATAATTTATCCCTAACCATTTATGCATGAAATAAAATTACCACATTTACTAAACTAAGGTTTCAAATATTAACATTAAATAATATAACACATTTACTAACCTAAAGTTTCATGTAACACCCCGTTCTAGAAACGGTTTGTTAACATTGCTCTATGATATTAAGCGCAGTTACAATCACATTGGTTCAATTAAAAACAAGGATAAATTTTCATTTTCTTTTTAAAACTTACTTGCTCTTCCTCTTTAACAATGCCGAGTTTAAAATAACCAATTGTGTGACCATAACCTTATTACTTTGCGGAACAATCAAAACTAGACTTAACATCATATTGTTATCTTGTTCGAGTTCAATACTAAACTCTCTTCACTTTTTTTATTAAATTGTAATACTTGTAATTACTTTATAGTTCTCATCTCGCATTATGTTATATATCCCTCAGTTAGCTACGTGTGGGTTCAAACCGCGCTCAAATCGGAGATTTGTAGCTCAAGTTATGACCATTTTAGTAAACTAGGTTGGTGTTGTCTCGGTATGCGCGACCGAGCGCTCAAATTGGCGCTTGAGCGCCCACTGCGAAGAAATTTGGTCATCACAGGTCTTTCCGAGCGCCTGAGCGCCCAACTAAGCGCTTGAGCGCCCTAAACCAGCGCTTGAGTGCCCAACTCAGCGCTTGAGCGCCATAAGTCAGGGGCTTTCACTCATTTTCACGTATATTGAGCGCTTGAGCGCCCAACACCTGGGGCAAACTTGGTCTCCCCTGTTTTTGGGTGAATTCCTTGGGAAACTTTCTTCCCCTTTCATTCTTCAAGGGTCATAACACCTAATTGACATCATATAGTCCTTCCAATACATGAATTCTAACATTTCAAGGTGCTCATATACTAAGAGAAACATGCATACCATTTCATCATACATATCAAAATGATAAACATATCTACACATTCAACAATTCATCAAGGTCTCTATTACATCATGGTTCTTACAAATTTCATATACATGCCAAAGGACTTAGCAACAAAAGGAACATAATCAAAGCTATAAGCCATTTACAACAAGGCATTCCTCACTACAATGATCATGCACTAAGTCCCTCAAAATACATAACGTGACATCAAAATATACATATAGCAATCCTAAATGTCCAGCTATCAGGTACAATCTACTCATGCTTCTTGCCTTGATCAACCTCACCTCTATCAGTACCTAAAATGATGCCCCACAACACGGGGTGAGATATACGAATATATCACAGTAAACCGGAGGTCCTTGGAGATCACTCCACCCTAAGGTTCACTTTCGATGCACACATAATCATAACACCTTAACACAATCTTATCCATAAATCTCACATGGACTTCCAAGAGAGATCCTCAAAGGGCTGATTCTCTTAGGTGCTTACCACAGGGAGATCCGCATAGGGCTGTTTCCAAGGGAAGTCCACAATTTCACACTAGGGGCTTCCAAGAGAGATCCTCAAAGGGCTGTTTCTCTTAGGCTCTTACCACATGGAGATCCACATAAGACTGTTTCCAAGGGAAGTCCCTCACCTCAATCTAGGAACCTCCAAGAGAGATCCACGTAGGGGTGTTTCTCTTAGGCTCTAACCACATGGAGATCCACATAGGGTTGTTTCCAAGAGAAGTCCCTAACCTTAATCTAGGAACCTCCAAGAGAGATCCACATAGGGCTGTTTCTCTTAGGCTCTAACCACATGGAGATCCACGTAGGGCTGTTTCCAAGGGAAGTTCCTACCAATCATCCTCATCATAATACTATCACTCATAACCTCAATCACAATCCTCCACCATTACCTCATTCATTATTGTTACTTCTATAACCATTCCTCAATTACTCTTAAACAATCAAACATCAACCAATAATCATTAATCAATCATAACATGTATCAATGCATGAATCAATGCATGAGCATACAATTACTATCATAATTACATATCACATCTCATAAACCATTTCTCCTTAACGGAGTATGGTGGAACACTCAATGGGATCAACCCCAAGGTCCAAAGGTTTACCTTGCTCTTGAGCTTTCCTCAATTGCTCACAACCACTAAGGTTGGTCACTCCACTTGGTTCTCTTGCCTCAATCCTATTAATACAAGGAACACAATCAATTCTATAATCAAACAATATCTTAACATTCAAGAGCATCCTTAATCTCAAGCATAATTTACTCAAAATCAAACTATACTAAAATGACAATCTAAACTCAATTCTACCGTTTATTTATCATCACTAACAACATTTACAAAGGCACCAACCCTCCATCACACTCAAACTCATAAAACCTCAAAAAAACACTATTCATCATCTTCCTCAACCATGCAACTCCATGAAAACCAAGTTCAAGGGAAAGAAACTCACCACAATTGGTTGCACAACTAAGGATTGTTGATCTCCTAAGCTCCCATGGAGAGAATCAGCTTCACACACCTCAAACTCCCAAATTTTCGCCACCTTCAACAAAGAAAATCTCACTCCACAATACCACCCACCAAGAACCAAGCTTGGATTAAGGATGAGAGGAAGATTTGGAGTGGTTTAGGCTTTGGAATCACTCAAAACGGTTGAGATTTGATGGGGCTAGGGTTTTCCCTTTCTCTCTTTCTCCTCTCATTCTCTTCTCTTCTCTTCTTTCTTTCTTTCTCTGGTGTTCCACGGACAAGAGGGGGGAAATGGGTTCTTTTATGCTTTGAGTCACTTAACTTATGTTAAGTGGCTGTAAGCGGGTATTGGTTCATCTATCTATTCAACTCCATTAATTACCAAACTTTACCCAAATGTCTGGAATATTATTCTAGGAATATTTTCACTTTTATTTTTATATTTTGGGTACTTTTTGCCTGCACCCCTTTATACCCCTTAATTTTTACTGAGTACACTTTTTACCTCAAAAGTGACCCCAATTCACTTAATTAGGCCCTATACTTAATTTTACTCACTAATACATACTTAATTACTTAATTTAAGGTAATTAATTAAATTATTTAAGTTAGGGGTATTATATTTCAAGTATCAACATTAAATAATATAACATATTTACTAACCTAATGTTTCAAGTATCAATATAAAAGAATATAACACATTTATAAAAACATAATTAATAAATCAAATATATTATAAAAGCATAAAAAAAAAACTAACCTTATAGAGTGAGAAAGCACTTAGAGAGAGGGAGTGAGATAGAGATTGAGAGGAAATGGTGGGGAGGGGTGGGGACCGTGGAGTTTAAATAGAAAAACAAATGCACATAATTCGCTACCCTGGGTAGCGAATTTGTGCATGGTTGACACGTGTCTGACATGCGCAGTGGAGCAGGTGACCGTTGTCACGTATTTCGCTACACAGTGTAGCGAATTGCGTGGCTTGACACGTGTTCATCTTGTTGACTGGGGAGTCAACTATTTGACCACGTATTTCGCTACACTGTGTAGCGAATTGCGTGGCCATTGGGAGGTGACTCATCAGCAAGCATAATTCGCTACACTGTTTAGCGAATTAGCCCGCGTGACATTTTGAGAATTTTTACTGTGCGCGTGGCATTCTGGTAAATAATATGATGAACAGTGGCAAAATGGTCACTGTTCCGGAAGAAAATAATAAAAATAAATTACTTAACGAAAAATAATAATTAAGAGAAATAGAAGTAGTACTCCTTTGAAGAAGCAATCGAAGTTCAACGTACCTTACTTCTCTATTATCATAATAAATTTTTAATATATAGTTTACTAATTATTTTATTTTTAGTGGATTATAATGAACTAAAAAGAACAAATAAAAATACAACTAGAATATAAAATTAGAGTATTAATTTCACGTGTCAACAAAATAGTTTAACCGTTTATTTAAACTGAAGAAGGAAGAACTTCTCTAAAACCAAATAAAACCAGTGTGTTATGTATATAAATGGGCAAAATAATTAAGGCAAAAGTATTTTCAACTGCAGGAATACTTTACAAGAATCCGCATGTAGATTCTGAATTTTTTTTAAACGAGTGGGGCTCATTTTATTGTCTCCGTGGCAGATAAAATTGTCTATCACTACCGCTGATTCGAGGGACCCATTAATATAAATTTAATGAAAAATTCTAAATATATATTTGAAATATTTTCCTCCACATGCGTTTCTCAAATTTTAAAGATTTTTTTTAGGCATATATTTATTACCTATAATTTTAAAAAATATTACTTGATATTTTGAGAATTTTATTTCTTTCCTGTAATATATATGTAGTTTCTTATAATATTCTTTTTTTTTAATTCTAAAAAAATTTATTTTGAGATTATATCATGTGACAAAAGAAATAATAAACTCATAAACTATTAGTAATTTTAAATATAACAACGAAATTGTAATAATTTAGAAATTTGTAAAAGAAAAAGAAAGAGAAGTAGGGTTTGTAAAACTTTTTAACAAGAATAATTCTCTTCCCTTTTTGTTTTTGTCAGAATTTCTGGTCTCTCTTCTGAGTTTCACTCACTCCATGCATGTGTATTTCTGTGCAGTGTTAGGTAGTTAGGGACCCATCCATGGTCAAAGCCACTGCCATACTGAGCAAAGGTTGGTGGAAGTTTTACAGCTTTGAGTGAATGCAAGTGACGAAGTTTTTAAATGTTATTTATCTCTCTCTCTCTTTCTTGTATCCGCACATGCTCAAGCAACTCAAGATCTTTACCTTTCATTTCTTGAGTGACTTCCAGGGGTGTAGAGGATAATTAAATTTTTTAAGATGCAAAACTACTAGCCATGCTGCTAATGAAAAATCGCTTTTCACTAACGAATAAGTATCGGATTCAGAAAACAATGCGAGACCCAAGACACAGATATTTTTTCTTAATTCTTTCCTTCTTTCTGTAAAAATGGTTTGAGACTGTGAAAGAAAGAAAGGGGTGATGGGTAAAAGCCCAAAAGGGTTGCTCAGACATATATATATATATATATATATATAGAGGTAGGATCTTTTAACTTCATTGTCAAATTTCAAATTTGACACTTTATTTGAGAGCTATTAGATCAAAAAAGATCAACAACTCTAATTTGTAAGCATGTGACACCATTGATTTTTTTTTATCTAACAACTCTCAGATGAGGTGTCAAATTTTAAATTTGACACTGGTGTCAATGGATCCTACCTCATATATATATATATATATATATATATATATATATATATATATATATATATGGGTAAAGTGTGTGTCATTTTAAAGGAGGTAAAGTTGTGTCATTTTAAGAGAGAAAGAGATAGATAAAGGAGAGAAGAGAGTTGACAAAAAAAATAAAGGTGTGGATCCTACTTTTTTGTGAGAGTAAAATGATATAAGTTGTGTCATTTAAAAAAATAAATATTTTTCCGGGTCCCACTTCTTTGTAAGAGTAAAATGATATAAATTGTGTCATTTAAAAGAATAAACACTTTTCTCTCTCTCTCTATATATATATATATATAGGGATAGAATCCTTTGCCACCGGTGCCAAATTTTAATTTTGACACCTCATCTCAGAACCGTTAGATAAAAAAAAATCAATGACTCTGATTTGCAAGCATGTGACACCATTGATTTTTTTTAATCTAACGGTTATGAGATGAGGTGTCAAAATTAAAATTTGACACCGGTGTCAAAGGACCCTGTCTCATATATATATATATATATATATATATATATATATATATATATATATATATATATAATCAGAGTTTTAGAAGCCATTTATTCCAATGCCTTGCTTTAAATATGTTCAGGGATGGTGGATTCCTCTGTATCGCATGCAGGAATCTACCATTAAGAGAGTTAGTTAATTACAGAGTTTGAGAGCTTTGACTCTTCAAAAGGTATAAAAGAAGGAAAAAAATTTGGGCTAGCTCGAAAAAGAAAAAATGGATGAAGTATAGAAAAGATCATTCAGTAGGCCGGGCTGACCTGGGTTGATTCTCTTTACCAGAAAAAGTGCTTTTACTTAATTTCTTTTGCCAAAAATTTATGTTCTTAGTACGAGGCAGTACCTAGCAGCAGAGAGGGTATATTCGTGAACTTTCATCTTTGAGTCTTTGACTGAAAGCCAGTATTGACTAATATATAACAAAGTAAAAGGTGAAGATGATATTCTTTTATCACGTAGCAATTTTTAGAAATATTCTACCAAATAAGGCTACAAATACAAAAACATTACCATGCTTTTTTTTTTTTTGAAATTAATTCAACTCTAATTATCTCTTTTAGGTGAGTTAGTTTTTTTTCGATATCCTCATAAATAAGTTGACTATGAGACTAATCCAGAATGCAGGGCGCAGTGGCGGACGAACGTCTGCGCAAATGTCCGCAAGTGTGGACATGAAATTTTCGATTTTAGTTTTTTTTTTAGGTCTTTATTTATCTCTTGGTTCAATATTTATATTAGGAGTAAATACTCTTTTAATTAAGTCCCTAACAAAAAACACGATTCCTACTTTAGTCCCTTATAAAAAAATTAGTCTCGACTTCCCTTAAGAAATTCAAAGTGGATCAATTTAGTTAAAATCGTGGTTCCTCACAAATTCAAAAAAGATCCACATTGTTCCCTCAAAAATACTAAAATGGGTCCATTTTGAATTTCATAGTGACCATGTGACTAATTTTTTTTTTTATAATGGACGAAAGTGGGGATCGAATTTTTTGTTAGGGACCAAAAATGATATTTACTCTTATATTAGTTAGCAACGTACAAAGATGATTAAAACAACGTAGCAACACAAATTGATTAGAGAGAAAACTTATTCTTGTCACGTACCCATTCTCATGTTCTCTTCATCCTCTATTTCCTTTTTCATTTTTATAAAAAGAGAATATTGATTGTAGGTATGAGATTCTCAAATAAGTTAATCTCTAGAGACGAGGTCTCTGATTTTGCTTGCCTTATGTATAAATAGTGTTGACTTTTTTATTCACCATTATAAAATAGAATGATGATGTATGGATGTACTGGAGTATATTCTCATATTTATTTTGGAGGATTGATAAGATTTAGGGGGGAAATGATTGGTCAAACTATTGCTTGCAGCTTGTTGTGGAAGCAACTAGATTATGAGCGGGTTCAAGCATTAATTTAAATTTTCTTTACAAAAAAAAAAAAATT
Organism: Gastrolobium bilobum; assembly: GCF_033153095.1. Lineage (NCBI taxonomy): Eukaryota > Viridiplantae > Streptophyta > Magnoliopsida > Fabales > Fabaceae > Gastrolobium > Gastrolobium bilobum. The sequence goes on from NW_026896204.1 coordinate 171,391, forward strand.
CGGGGCCGCTGCCCTCGAACCCCTATCACTAAATGTGCGGACATAAATTTTTTTTCCTGAGTCCGCCGCTGGCAGGGCGGGTCAGATATGAAGATATTTAAACCTCTTTCAAATGTGGCATGTAAGAATTGAACCGAAACCCTTTTCTTTCTACTACTATTCAACTCTCTTGGTACCACCTGTCAACTGAGATACCACTATTTGCTATTGTTGTGAAATCGGCAAGTATATCGTTCGTTTCAAGTAATAAAATGATGAGTAGAGTATCGTTCCCACGAAGATTAATGCACCAAGTACTAGTTTAACTATTCCCCCCTTAAGTTGGAAAATAAAAATTGGTTTGGTTTGTGAAAGTAATTTAAAAACAGAATTTAAAATAAAAAATAATTAAAAACAGAAAATTAAAAACAATTAATTTCCAACGCATGCAAGAAAAGATCAAGAAAGCGAGAAAATATTGATGAAAAATTTATAAAAAGGATGTAGCCAGGATGCACTTCACCTCTGATCCTCCCTTATATTCCTATATTGTATTTTATAATTTAATTAATTCGTTTGTTCAGACAATTCATTATTTCCCTATAAAATAGTTGAATTCTAATGTCTTAGTTATTTTAACCCTTTAACCCAATCAGAATTCTAATGTCTTAGTAATCCCTCTTGAATTAAGCATTAAGCAAATGAATTATAAGTCTGCAATTTATGCAAGCCTGTGTCTAGATCATACACAAATTGTTATTCTACCCTTGTCCAGATTAAAACTCCAATATGTCTATTGTGAATTATAACCCTCAAAGCCCTATAATTTAGAGTGGCCAATTCTAAACAGGATATGGAAAAATTAACACAGGTAGAATAAAACAAACTAACTAATTAACTTATAAAATATCAATACAGGAAATATAAAGGATTCACATTGGGTCCGTGATCCCAACTACAAAAAGAAATTAGCCAGACATATTCATGTCTGACTTAAACAAAATAAAAGAATAAATTTTTTTCATAAACTAAGAAGAAAAGAAGAAGAAGAATAAAAACTCAATGTCTTCAGCCTTCAACTCCGGTGGAATCCTGATATCCAGCGCGAGTCTCCAAGAATTCTCTCAATTCTTTGATCCTCGCAATTCTCTCCATCCAAAGATGTTTTTCTCAGGGAGTCTAAGCCTCTATTTATAGACTTTGTGTCTTGCTCAGATATCTTGATTAAATCTTCGTCGTAAATCTCTGTCCAATCTTTCTGTTGCGACTTCGGCAAGTGCACCGGTCGTATAGTAATAAAAGTGTACTAAGTACGAGATCGTTCCCACGAGGATCTGAATTTCAAGCACTAGTTCGCTAATCGTGTTTTAGTTGGACAATCGAGAATTTAGATGAAGAGAATTGCAATTGAAGAACTTTAAAAATTAAAGACAAGTAATGAGATAAAATTAAAAAGACAATTGAAAAGATGATGATTGATTAAGAATTTAAAACAAGCGTAGTTAAGGTTTCGACTTCCCCTAATTTCCTCAATATGTTATGAATTAAACAGTCAAGAATCCGGTTCTTAATATATTGCCAATCAATTCTTTCTAAGTTAATTACGGCTCAATTCTTTGTTACTATAAATCTATGTAATCTTGAAAGAACTCTAGTTCCCCGATTATTCCCCAAGAAAACATGCATTAAGATCAAGAATTCCAAGATTGCATAATTACCCTATGTCTATCCCTAGATCACAAGGATTATGATAAATTTATCAATTCAGGGTTCATGCACCAACATCCCTATTGTCATACAATTTCCCAAAATCATTCTATAAGGAACAAACTCATAGAAAGCATTAAAGACAGATAAATTTATTCAATTATAAAAAGAAAAGAATTCAAGAACAATTTAATCCATAAACATAAAGATTCAATTGGGTTCCATCTACCCTTAACTACATAAAAATCTAGCCTAGCATACTGAATTGAAAAAGAATAGTAAAGAAAAGAGAACCCCAAGCCTCCATTGGTGTGATGTTGACTTGGTTCCTCAGTGTTCCAGCACTCCGCAACAGGATTCCTCCTTCAGGTCTCTATGTATTTCTCTGGACTTGTGAATTGGTGTATTGGTCTGACCCTCAGCTCCCTATTTATAACCATTGAAGCCACATCCTTCATTGAATCTCCCACCATATCCGTATCAGATTTGTAATTGATTTTATAATTGTTTCCTTTTGCGTTTAAGATCTTGTAGATTGGTGACAGATTTCAGACTTTGAATCTTTTTATAATCTTGCTTCAATCCTCCATGAATCTCTTAAAATCAGGTTTGATATGCTTCTGCTTTAATTCCGGATATCAAAATCTTGTCTTCATTGGAAAATCTCAGCAAATCTTAGTAAATCTTTGCTGTCTGGAACGTGCTTGGGCGCTCAAGCGCGCTGTTGGCCGCTTGAGCGTGCTTAAGTGCTTGCAATTTGTTGTTCTGCCTGCCCTCACGCGCTCGAGCGTGCTACTGAGCGCTCGAGCGTGCTCCTCGTGGATAAATTCTTGTCTTCTGGGGCGCTTGAGCGTGCATCCGTGCGCTTGAGTGTCCTGGATTGCTCATTTTGGCTGTTTTTCCTGCTTGCACGCGCTCGAGCGTCCTCTGGTTCGCTTGAGCGTGCTCTTCTGGCCTTTGAATTTTAAGATTTTTGGCTTCCCTTGGTCCATATTGAGCCGCTACTTCTTTGTCATGATTTCTTTAGCACTTTTAGCACCAATTCTTGTGGTTTTACCTTCAAAATGCAAAAAACATCAAAACGTCAGCTCAATTTCCTATCTTATGACTTATATGTTGTAAACCTTGAATTCCATGCATTCTACTACATAACTCTTGTATAATTTAGTCTAAAAACATGGTAAACCAAAGGTTTATAACTTTCTCTAATTCAGAATAGGATTGATGGTTGATTTGTCTGCACTTCCCACACTATGAGCGTGGTTCCCACGCTGTCAGCGTAGGAGTTTTGTTAATCAGGCTGTGAGTTCACGCTACTAGCGTGGTTCTCACGCTATGAGCGTGGTGGGCAAGAACGTTTGGCGCAACTAGCGTGAGTTTCACGCTGAGAGCGTGGATGCCTCTGGATGTAATTTTCTTCAGGCGCTACTAGCGCGAGTTTCACGCTATGAGCGTGGATGCCTCTGGATGTAATTTTCTTCTGGCGCTACTAGCGCAGGTTTTGCGCTAATAGCGTGGGACTTTGGTTTCTTACTTCCAAATTTGGCTCCTTTTTGTCCTGCTTTCCTACAAAATCAAAAGAAAATCAATTGTACGATCTCTGATTGGGATTTATCAAATTAACAGTAGTTACTGCCCTTTTTATCCAAGATTAATCAAGATTCTTTCTCTTTTTGGCTTACATTTATATATATGTTGGATGCATATCAACTATTACTGTAACTTTTAACACAATCATAGGAAGAGGACGTTTTATCCGGTGGCGGAGCCAGGCTCCGATTTGAGCTCAGACCAAAAAATTATATGTGTATTTATTTTTCTTAATCTTAATTAATTCATATCATAATATTATTTAAATTATATTAAATACAGAGCATCTGAGTAGACAACACGCAGAAGTTATAATTTTATTAAAAATATTTTTTTTATACAAGTGAAAAATGAATACATAACATAATACAACTTACCCAAATCTCTCACCAAATATATTTTAATTTTTAGATAGAGCCAAATTATAAATTGTAACCCGGGCCAAATTATAATTTTAACTCCGGCCAAATTATAATTTTAATCCGGACCAAATTACAATTTTAATTCAGATCAAATTACAATTAATTATATAATTATATATAAAAAATACAATTTTTTAAAATTTAACTCGGGTAAAGTCCACCACATGATATATGTGGCTCACCCACTGGTTTTATCACGAAGGCTGCAATAGTGGCAACTGACAAGCGAGGCCTTGCTCCGCGCTAATATACAATATTTAATAAGTACTATATGGAAATATTGGTTCAATTTAATTGATGTTTTTTTTTTCTTTTTTTTATGTTTACTTTTATCCATACATTTTTTTTTTTATAAACAAACAATTGAGTAGATATTTTTTAAAATATACAAAAGAAAATAGTGTGCAGAGTTATTAGATTGTATGTAAATCTATATAGAAAAACAATAATATAACTTTATATACATTTAACTTTAGTCATTTATCCATTTTATTTTAAGTTCATATTTATTTTAACTAAAAACTGTAGATTATATTTTACTATTCACTATTTAAAAATGACATCATTTTAAACTTGATATATATAAAAACCCAATATTGATTTATAAATATAACGCAAGCAGTTTATAACTATAAAACAAATTTTTTTCACCCTTTTTTTTATCTTAAAATCTTGCATTCATGTGATGCTGATTTCTGCAAAATCCACTTTTATATATAGCTTTAAAATTTGTGAAAAAAAAGATAAACAATTTAATAACCAGAAAAAAAAGACAAACTAATTAAAATGTTTGAAAGAATAAATAAAGAGTTTGATATTCTTAAATTTTATCCATTCCATTGGAGGCAATAAAATTAATTTTAAAATATATATTAACATTTAAACCTTCCCATAATTCATGTAACGCAGCTTAATATTAGTGACATCCCCAGGATCCAGCACAACTGAAATTACAAATGCTTCATCCGGAATCCGATGCACAGAAATGGATAGAAAACATACATATTATTTTCATCAATATTCATATGCATGTTCACATTTTATTTCATATCCGCATTGTTCTTCTCATTCTTCCAACCGAAATGCAAAGAGATTAAAGAGGCAACTATTAACCTCTAATACGCAATGATTGCTTTTAAAGAAAGTTACTATACTACAATCGTAATTCAGAAGAAACGGAAACACCATAGATAAACAGAAACAAAAGATTAATAGTACTGAATATGATTATGCACAAGAGTTTTGACATACATATTCAATAGGCCTCCCCTTACAATATTCTTTGAATACTCTATGCACAACTTAACCACAAAATTTATCGTCAGGAATGCAAATATGAACAGGCAATCCAGTAACTAAGGCATGAGTCCAAATACAAAGCAACAGTTAAATCTGCTTTGTACTCTCACTAAAATTGGCCCTTATTTATAGGTTACAACAAATGTCACAAAGTCGATCAAAATCAAGGGGGAAAAAATCTTGGTTATTCCTCTCAAATTTTATTTTGAATGCAATTGGCAGGACTATGAATTTGCCATGCTATACAAGTAAATTTTTTGAATAGGGACGGAATGTCATCCTCAGTATTATTTATACTTATGATGTTGGGTAAATAAACCGAAAATATTTTTTGAAGCTATGTTCCTATGATATACTATATGGAAGTATCAAATGAAGTCAGGTTGGCCTGTTGAAGTTAAGCATCGATGCCACATTCGACTGTTAGGGTCCAACAACCTGGGATGAGATATTACTTCGGGGATGGGAAGGTAAGCATAATGTGTATTACATATGCCTACTGTAATGCCACTATATCCAGCAAATGCACCATGAACCTGCAATGCAAATGCTGTGAATCAATATATCAAATAACAAATGTACAACATAGGATATGGATTATGGACAGATCTTTGGAGATGTGGCATGCATTTTGTGCTTGAGGAATTGTATTTATATTGCAGTTCATATCTAACCAATAATCACAAACTAGAGAAAGGACCAAAATGTAGTTGATACCAATAATCTCAAGAACATATATCGGTAGACGAAGAATCAGAGAAAGATGAATGGAGACAATATGATTACCGGGTAACTAAATCCCTCTCTTATTTCAGAATTTAGTTTTATTTTCCATATTTCATGTGACTTAAACTTCAGGTATTTTGATTTCATTAATATTTACACATCTTATATCTTTCTTTGACAGAAAGTAATTAATAGGAACATAATAACTTAGATTGAGACCTAGATTCTCCACGCTCATAGTTGGGTGAAGTATAAACATAATCTAGAAGTGCTTAGCAGTAAAGCGTGTTGACGAGAATAAAAGGCCGATAGATAAACTGCCTTGTGAAAACCAATAATAAAAGTGAAATCATAAATATAGAAAAACAGGCAAAGATAGAGAGGACAAGTGACTCACAGCATTTTGTCCAAGTACAGTGCATAAAATTCCATCTGAAGCATTTGCTCTACAAGCACGGATCATGTATGTTGGATCAATATATTTCACATCAGCATGAACACCAATCTCCTTGAAATATTTTTTTGTCTGAAATAAAATCATTGTTGGCACGAAATAATTAAATTTAAAATTAAGGCAGCACTCTGCAATATTCATGTTGTTAGGCATACAACAATTGAAATAAAAATGCAGCTGAATTTTACTTATTTTAATAAAATCTAAAGTAGGAAAGCAGCTCAAGATCATAACTGAGGTTCAAAACTCCTTCATGTCTCATTTATTTCAAAAAGCACCCCTGCCTTTGCTTTTTTGGCTAAATCATACCATTCGTTATGTTGGAAAAGAAAAATCATAATCGTAAGCTGTTTATATTAACTCAAATAATCTAAGCTTTGATAAGATGTGTTTGAGAAGGAACCTTTTTCCTTTTTTACCGTAAATTATGCTTAAAAGAGAAAATAACTGTTTTTTCCTTAATAACAACTTCTAAATAGTTACCAATAACCAACTTAACTATTCATCTTTGTCATTAGAAAAGATGAAGCTATAATCAAAGTTTTAATGCATGGCATGAACACCCTGGACATATATATATAGTAAAATAGGCAACTGGAACAATATTAATCTGACATTGTTTCATTGGCAACTAAAACCCCCTTCTTTTCCAGACAGCGTGAGCCTTCATTTCATAAAAAAGGGAGAAGGGATTTGAACTCTATGAATATTTACAAAATAAATTTTCCGTTTCAATACAGTCAAGACCAAAACCACACGTAAAATTGACACAACAGTCAGGTTTCCAAATGATTGGCATAGAGTGATAATTTAAAATACCAATTGGTTAAGTGTGTAGAGAAATTATAAACGAGCTATTCCATATAAGTATAGTTAGTGTCCCTTGTTTTTTATTTTAATTTTAGCCAGCTTAGATTTTCTTTCTTCATATTTGATTTGAAATTTAATCTATGTGGAAAAAAAATTCAACAATGTATATCCAATTTTCATCAAGTCTCAACCCATTTAGATTTTTGTAAGCACCATAAACAAGTAATAACAAACCTCTTGTTGGATATATACACCAATGTCTCCAAATACAACATTCCCTGAAGCATCAGTAGCATTAGTCTTCTGAAGTAAATTCTGCATGAAAAAGATATATCAGTTAGCAAGTTTAAGTTTCTATGTCCGAATGTAGGTCTTCAATAAAAATTCAAAATACTTATTTTTGTATTGGACTGCCGCGACATAACATAAGAGAAAAAATCTAATGATGCAAGTGTTGTTGATTTATAAGATGGGAAAATTATTATAAATCTAAATCACCTGTCCAGCTCCCTCTGCCACACAGACTACAGCTGATCCCTTTGTTTCTATGAGGTACTTGAGATGACTCAAAACTCCATGAGGGCCGTGTAAATTGAAAGCAACCTTTGAACCACAGTGAGAACTTGCATCAGTTTATCAACATGACAAGAAAGAGAGCTCTGACAAATTTTATCGTATATACCTCAGGAATTAGGCATATGTCAATCTGTCCACTGGCTAGGGAAGCATGCATTGCTATGAATCCACTGCTACGACCCATCAGTTTCACAATCCCGATTCCATGATATGCACTATGTGCCTAGTAAGATAAGGGACGATATGTAAATATTGGAATACCTACCAACTAGAAAACATTATTGGGTTCAGTCAAATTGACTGAGAATATTAAGTAATATATATACCTCAATGTATGCAGAATTTATTGCTCTTTGTGCTTCTTCAACGGCAGTATCGAAGCCAAAAGTTTTGTCCATTAATAGAATATCATTGTCTATAGTTTTAGGCACTCCAATTACAGATACCTTAAGCCGTCTTTTACAGCACTGAAGGAAAAAAAAAAAAAAAAAAAATCTCAATTCATTAGACACACAGGACAAGCTTAAATATTCTTGCTGTATGTAAATAAGTGAAGATCCTTCCATATCACACATGATGCACATCTCAAACAATGTCTATTATTATACAGTTTGATGTTAACACTTGAATAATCATAAAATAAAAGGCACAATGAGTCAAACCAAATTTAAACTTAACTTCTCTGTGAATCTCAATGAATATGTTTCCAAGATATGATTTCCTCATAAAAGAACTCATCATAGTTCACAAAATGATCCAATTGAATGCATTCAATTAATGCAAGGTTAAAGGATTAACAACCTCATTGTGAATTGCATTTGCACCAGCATGTGTGCCATTTCCACCCAACACAAAGAGCATGTTGATCCCTCTTTCCTGAAATCAACAATACGCACATCAAACAAATCACAGTAAATATAGTACCCACCGTAGAAAAAAAAATCTTCTCTATGAAATCAACAATTTTGTTAATAGAATGGGTAAATCAACTACCTGCAAACTGTCCACAATTTCACCGACTCCTGGTCCTCCACGTGAAACTCCTAACAGGCTTCCACCAGAAAGATGGATATTTTGGACCACTTTCCTTGACAGCTGTAAAAGAAATCCAAATATAGTAAAGAGTCATTGGCAAGAAGAACAATAAATTTGCAATAGATCTTTAGTTTAATAAACTACATTTATACCAAATCAGCAAAGAGGAAGAATGAGATTACCGGCACTTCTGTCAATTCTTTGTCAGAAAAGCCACGATAACCAAAAGGAATACCCACAATCTTTGTTACACCATATATCTCAAGTGTGATTACAATCTGCAGCACATTCATTATCCAATCAAAAATTGAGAAACAAATTATTGACCGTAGTAACTAGAACGGGTTTAAGAAAGAAGCCAAACTGGGAAGATCTTAAACTACAAGATATGAAATAATTTACAATTTTAAACCGAAATGCAAAGGAAGGGGTTTGCTATACTTAAGACAATTACATGACAGCAAAGAATATATTTCGGGTCTGCCAGTAACTTAATCACGAGCATTTCACTGCCCAGAAAATTTAGCGATAACTCATTGTCAAGATGGTAAAATCTATGAAAATTAAAATGTTACATTTCTCTAATAACTTTTTCCTGCCTTAACTTTCAGAACACCTGCAAAGCTTTAATCTTTTCTCAAGAATTTGTCAAAGCTATATGAAAACATTAACTAACCTGTCTGATGACATCATTAAGACCAGGGCAGAGCCCTCCACAGGTAACAATTGCTGCCTTTACTTCTTCAGGTTTAAAGTATATCTTTTCCCGAGGTCCAGCTCGATGCACCCTAAAAAGATTTCAGAACCTTTTACCAAATATGCTAATCTTAGAAACAACATTATATACATCTCAACGACTTAGAGAACTATACATTCAAATATTATAAGTAAAATAACTATTTGGTAACCCAAAAGAAAAAATAATAATAACTATTGTTCATAATAATATTTCAGGAACATCTCCCTCACTCAATCTCACTTTCTCTCCCAGCCAAAAACTCGAAGCAATAAGGTGATTGTGATATTCACCTCCTACTGTCAGACAAACTTGTGAATGTTTGGATTGTTAGCAAATTGTGCATCAGAATTGCATCACATCGATGCTATAAGTTCTATGATTTCACCCTGACACTTCATTTTATACATTAACAACAGTAAGCCTTGCCTATATCAGTCTTTTTATTGTATATCTTTATGGTAGTAAACAATGCCAACATTCAGATTTAATGAAATAATATGCACCAGTATTTTTAATAATAGCAACATTAATATCCCTTTGACTGGATATGCCTAAACAGCCACTATATTCCAGATTAAAATTGGGAATTAAAATACTTTACCATTGTTCCACCCAGTTACAACCAGGATCAAAGCACTCAGCGCCAGCAGATGTAGGAGATGAATAGTATATAGTCTGAAAGATCAAAGCAAATGGAAAATTAACATTCCTCACTGGCAACACAAGTATTTTAGAAGATCATCAATTAATATCCAACAAAAGCATTTCACAGCAATTCAATTGTATTGCAGAAGACATTCCGATGCAAAGATAAGTGAAAAATACAAAACCTGTTTGTTTCAAGCTATAGTCAATTAGTATTAACAAGTACCCACAAAAAGAACTATTTTGATTCAAAATAAGTTAAAGCAACAAGAAAAGCACAAATTTGATTCCAACGATCAGTATCATATGAATTGCATGGTACATGTATGAATAGGTGCGATTCCGTATCACTGATACATTCAACAACAACTCGTTCATTTTTTTTTTTATTTCATGAATTCTTATAAAAGAAATTGGAAAGTCAAATAAGCTTAAGTTGTTAAATCAAAAGCTATTATTTTCAAGCTACCTCAATGGTGCATTATACATTATTCATATGATATATTTCAAGCTATTTTCAGTACGTGCCTTAATCTTACTATTTACAATTCAAAAAATTAGCTTGGCTATTCATGATTTGAATGGGGATTCGATAAACTTGATTAAAACAAAGGAAACCAGTAATCGATGACACATGAATGCAATAAAGAAACAAGGAAATCAGTATCCCCAGTAATAACAGCTATCAAGCTACCTCTTCACAATCAATTTAAATTCAAACAGCACAAAGGATGAATAAAGCCTACTACCTTAAGAAGCACTCTGTCATTGTCATTAATGAATCCATGCCATTCGTCAGAAGAAGGACAATTTCCAGGAAAGTCTCTAATCATAGGAGTTCTGTCAGGGACAACACAAAACACATCAACAACAACAAAAAATACCAAATCCATTGTTAATGCAGCCACACAATAAAGATGACACGAAGCAGAAACCAACGAACCTCATTTTGAGGCAAAAGGTAGAAGGCATAGAAGCAGCATCAGGGAAGATATCAGTAACATGGGGGAGTCTGAAACGGGCCTCAAAGTCCTCCTTGAACTTGGTTTTCCAATCAGGGTCACTGAAATCAATTGCTTTGGTGGACTTGGGAGTGAAGTTTTGGCTCTTAAGCTCTGCAAAGACGCGAACTTTATTGGTGACTCTGCTTGGTACCAATGTCTGGAGACGAGAGTACCCATATGAACAACGGGTAGAAGTTGTTAAGCCATGAAGATTGATGTTGGGGGTGATCACGTGCGAGATGGTACCCATCAAACTGGGGTCTGTGAAGAAAGAATCTGAGATCTCAGAGAGTGAAGAAAAGGGTGTGGATGAAATGCAGGAACAGAACCGGAGGGAACGAGGGGGGGGGGAGAGAGAGGTTTATGGAGTTTGGGTGTGGCTTATGAAACCAAGGAGGAAGACAAAAGGTTTTCAAGTTTCAGTTTCAATAGTTGAAGTCATACGATGACGTTAATGACATCACATGAAACAAGGGATACAACTTTTGTAATGAGCTGGCTCCTCTTGTTCTCTACTGTAGTAGAATCTTCGACTTTGCAGCATACAAGGAAACCGAAAATTTGTTACTTTATTATCTTTTCCCCAAACAACTAATTTCCTAGTTCTATCATCAATGTACGGCTGTTTGTTTTTTATTATTATCATTAATATTATTATTTCCTACTAAATAGTTAATACGAAAACTTTTTTTGATCTTAACTAGCAAATAAATAACTCATATACCCAGGCACATGTCCTATACACGAGACAAACTTAAGTGCGTGTTTAAGGGAGGGTTTCTACGCCCCTAGAATTGATTTTGGAGCAAAAAAAACTCAATAAAATCTAAACTTTACTTGGAGCAAAACGAGTGAGAAAAAAAAAAAAAAAAGAGAGTAAAATCTGCACTTGTATATTCAAACCCACATTTCAGTCTCTCAAAAACCCTTGGCTATGAGCAAAATGAATGATTCTACTTCAAGTGATACATGCTTAATTGCTTAAGCAAGGTCTTGATTTAAGTCTCTGTAAATGTTTAATTTCCTTTGAGAAGATTAAATATGAATATTCTCTGCTTGAACAAAATTATCTCCTATATATATATATATATTTGGTATTTAATTTTTGAAATTTATATTTGGGAGCTAAAAAGAGATTCTTGACGTTAATGCCATTGTCAAATTCTTACGGTCCTTTTTTATCTAGGAATCCTTCAAGATAAATCCATTCTTTTTTTAAAAAGAAGAAGAAGATAAATCCATTTTTTAAAAAAAAAGATGAAGATAAATCCATTTTTTAAAAAACACGATAAATCCATAGGTATACGTAATATATTATTTTATTCTGATGACTTACCAAATAATTAATAATGGATAAGAAAACCACACCAAAAAAAATAAAAATGGATAAGAGGTAATTTGTTTTATCTCATCTCCTTTATCTTAATTATCACTTTACTAAAATTAAATTGATAACTTATTGAAATTAAATTCAAATTCTTATCCCTCTCAATAATTATTTTCACTTTAACAAAAGACAATTTTAAATGAGTGTGCGCTTGTGTGTGTAGAGTTTTATATGAAGCATTTATTAATTAATAAGATGCAGTATTTTGTTATTTATCATGTATGTCATTATAATGCTTGTTTTATATTAGTGATATCTTGTTTGTGCCTTTCCATAACAGATATAAACTCAAAGTGTTGAGATATATACTCCCACATTGGTTGAAGAGCAACTAATGTGGGAGTTTATAAGGCATTGGGCACTCTCACCCTTTGAGCTAGCTTTTGGGGTGGTGACCTCAAGGTTCTTAACATTAGGGGTGTAAATGGGCCAGGCTGGCCCAGCCCAGCCTACGGCCCGGCCTACATTGAGCCCAGTCCAGGCCCGGCCTTTCAGAAAAATAGAGTAGGCTTAGGCTTATAAAAAAGATTTTTTAATAAATAGGCCATAGGCCAATTTTGTCAAGCTCGGCCTACAGCCTTGTAGGCTGGCCTATTTAATTTATTAAAATAAAATAATAAAATAATATTTATTTTATGTGGCAAAGACACATAGTACCAAATACTAATATCTCTTACTTTTTGTGCTATTTTATTCTATGAAAGGAAAACTTGTCTAATGTCTCCAAATTTTACATGCTGTTGCAGCTTAATACCATAGAGCAATGGGTACCTTGCTGGATTATGATGTTTCTGATGAAAATCTTTCAATAATACTCTTCTTTCCCTTATCTTGATGGTGATTTAAAGATTTTTAAATGAATGACATTCTCTTGTAGACTTTATTTCAGCATCCAGTAATTGTATTTTTCATATTTTTTCCATTTCTTTGACTCTATTCCTCTATGATATACATTCTAGAGCTGAGGTAGTATGTTGACTCTTTCTTGTTTGTCATTTTTTTCTTATGAGAAGTATTAGTGCATGCATGAATGGAGCTTTCTTTGCTCTATACAATTATTTTTTTTGCTTAGTATATATAGTGGGAGGCCTACAAGGCCTGTAGGCCATGTCGGGCTTTCTTATTTTTGAAAATGGGCCGAGCTTGGCCTACAAATAAAGCCTTTAATAGGTCAGTAGGCCAGATAGGCTGAATTTTTTTGACGTAGGCTTGGGCCAGGATGGCCAAAGCCCAGCCCAGCCCATTTACACCCCTACTTAATATGGTATCAGAGCTCTCGATCCTGAGGGCTCTGCTTCCGCAATTACTGCTTAAGTGCGTGTTTAAGGGAGTGTTTCTATACCCCTAGAATTGATTTTGGAGCAAAAAAACTCAATAAAATCTAAACTTTACTTGGAGCAAAACGAGTGAGAAAAAAGAGAGAGAGAGAGAGAGAGTAAAATCTGCACTTGTATATTCATGATTCAAACCCACATTTCAGTCTCTCAAAAAACCTTGGCTATGAGCAAAATGAATGATTCTACTTCAAGTGATACATGCTTAATTGCTTAAGCAAGGTCTTGATTTAAGTCTCTGTAAATGTTTAATTTCCTTTGAGAAGATTAAATATGAATATTCTCTGCTTGAACAAAATTATCTCCTATATATATATATATATATATATATATATTTTTTTTGGTATTTAATTTTTGAAATTTATATTTGGGAGCTAAAAAGAGATTCTTGACGTTAATGCCATTGTCAAATTCTTACGGTCCTTTTTTATCTAGGAATCCTTCAAGATAAATCCATCCTTTTTTAAAAAAGAAGAAGAAGATAGATCCATTTTTTTAAAAAAGAAGAAGATAAATCCATTTTTTAAAAAACACGATAAATCCATAGGTATACGTAATATATTATTTTATTCTGATGACTTACCAAATAGTTAATAATGGATAAGAAAACCACACCAAAAAAAATAAAAAAATAATGGATAAGAGGTAATTTGTTTTATCTCATCTCCTTTATCTTAATTATCACTTTACTAAAATTAAATTGATAACTTATTGAAATTAAATTCAAATTCTTGTCCACCTCACTAATTATTTTTACTTTAACAAAAGACAATTTTAAATGAGTGTGTGCTTGTGTGTGTAGAGTTTTATATGAAGCATTTATTAATTAATAAGATGCAGTATTTTGTTATTTATCATGTATGTCATTATAATGCTTGTTTTATATTAGTGGTATCTTGTTTGTGCCTTTCCATAACAGATATAAACTCAAAGGCAAATGTTAACATGTACTTTAAAGTAGGAGTGTTCATCAACCGATTCAAACTGCGGTGACCGAACCGAAAAATCGAAAACCGAATAAATCGAAAACCGAAAAACTCCAAACCGAAAAAAAACCACAAATTTTAATTGGATTGGATTGGTTTTTGGATGGGTTGATGAAAACCGTTCCAATATATTAATTCTCCTCTACCTACTTGGGTCTTTCCCCAATCATAGCCCAAAAAATTTCTTAACCCAAGACCTATCAACCCATCAACTAAAATCAAGAAAAAACCTAACTTAATCACATCTCATCAACAAAATTTCATCTGTGTAGAGCTTCTTTCATATCTCATTGTCCAAAAAAAATATATTATCTTTTACTGATGCTTTTATATTTCAAAAAAAAAAAATTTACAAAACCAATATATACAAAAGATGTTATTTGCACAATAATCATGAAATAAATTTTAGGATTTTCAAAAAACCGAAAACCGATCCAATCCAAACCGAAAAAAGTTGGATTGGATCGGATCGGATTTGAAAAAAAATCCAAACCGAATGTATGATTACATAATCAAACCGAAGAGATTGGATCAGATCATTTTTACTTCAAAAATCGATCCAATCCAGACCGCGAACACCCCTACTTTAAAGGTGTTTGTGAAGAATTTAAAATATAAAGTGAGTTTTTTTAAAAAATTTATAATAGATTAAATATTAAATATATCGAATATAAGTTTTCAATGCACAGATATATAGTAACAAATCCTACTTAATATGATTACCCAAAAAAAAAAATCCTACTTAATATCGATTTCCTTGGGAATAAGAACAGAGCACTCAATTGTTAGCATTTTTATTATGTAATTTACCTTATATATACTGCAAAATCTATAGAAGAATTTTTCCAACTAGAGAATCTCGTGATCAGATTCGCATCTTGGTTGCAAGTTTCCAAGCTGGTAGATATCATATGATACGCAGAATCCAACAAAATACCTTTCAATTATTTGTTTGGTCATTATTTGAGAAGAGCAGCCATTCGCATGGTTTGAGTCCTCACCTACCAACCGCGAGTCCACAACTCTTATGAGACTCAAACTTTTTTTTTCTTATTTTTTATACAGATACTCTAATTTTTTTTTTTGAGGCTAGTCTTTTTTTCGAGTATTTTCTTAAAGTTCAATTCTTTGAACCAACTATAACAGTAATATCAAGTCGGGGCTTAGCTTAATCACAATTAAATTTTTTCATCCCTTTTCAAAAATGTATTGAATGATAATCAAATTTAATTTTTCTCCCCCACCTTCTCTGCATTGCAAACTGAATTACACACACCTATGAGCTATGGAGACTCAACCTGTAAGTTGGAAGGTAACTCGTTTGTAAGTTGTTCAACAAGCCCGTAAAGTAGGCCAACTAGTCAGCTGGTCATATACAAATATGAAAAACATGGGGAACTCGTTAACTACTACATCAATTCCAAGTCTGCAAATCAGCCCATATAAATAACATTCAAAAAATCATTTAGACCGAAAATTTAATCTCCTGTATTTAATTAATATTTTTAATGTATGTTTATACTCAAAAATTTAGTCATCTTTTACAGATAAGGAATGAATAAGGGAAAAAAACATTCTCATTAATTAAATTGGAATACAAAAGGGGATAATATATACACCAAGATAAATCACACTCAGCATCAGGATTGTTGTCACCTGTCCGCAAAAGAAGGAAAAAATATAACAAACTCTAACAAACTTTAAAGCAATAAAAATCAGAAAAGTATCAAACCATATCAGGTAAGACACAATTACTGATATGACCCTAAAACAAAATCAGTGACCTTGTAACTCTAATACTCCCCCTCAAGATGGACTATGGATATTGAGTATTCCCATCTTGCTTAACAAAGATCCAAACTGAGTTGGAAATAAGGCCTTAGTGAGCAAATTTGCTAATTGAGATTGTGAAGGAATGTGCAAGGCTTTCACTTCTCCATTCAAAATCTTTTCTCTCACCAAGTGACAATTTATCTCAATGTGTTTTGTTCTCTCATGGAAAACAGAATTTTCTACAATATGCAAGGCTGCCTGGTTATCACAAAACATCAATGCAGGTTCCTGATGCATAACACCAAAATCTGACAACAGTGTGCGAAGCCAAATTAACTCACAAGTCACATTTGTCATTGCTCTATATTCTGCCTCTGCTGAAGATCTGGACACAGTTGGTTGCTTCTTAGACTTCCAGCTGATAAGGGAATCTCCCAAAAATACACAAAAACCAATCATGGATCTTCTAGTATCCACACAAGATGCCCAATCCGAATCTAAGAAGGCTTTTAATTTTAATTCTCCTGAACTTGGATAGAACAGTCCTTGACCAATAGTTCCTTTAATATAGTGAAGCACTCTATAAACTGCTTGTAGATGAGGAACTCGAGGCTTAGCTAAAAACTGACTGAGGCTATTTACTGCATAAGATAAGTCAGGTCTTGTAATGGTTAGATATAACAATCTACCAATTAATCTTCTACAAACCAAAGGATCATCAACCAGGTCTCCTTCCTCTTGAGACAGCTTTAAATTTGTTTCCATTGGTGTATTCCTCGGTTTACAGTGAGTCAAACCTGCATCAGAAAGGATCTGCAAAGCATAGCCACATTGACAAATGTTGATTCCTTTAGATGATCTAGCTATTTCAATTCCTAAAAAATATTGCAAATCACCAAGATCTTTGAGCTTGAAATAACTACTCAAAAGAACTTTTAATGATTGAACCATTATGTTATCATTGCTAGCTATTACTATGTCATCTACATAGACTAGAACAGCCATAAAAGAATCACCATGTGTCTTGATAAAAAGAGACGAGTCAGCCTTTGATTGTTGATAGCCATTATCATTTAAGACATTGGAGAACTTGATGAACCACTGCCTTGATGCCTGTTTAAGGCCATACAATGATTTGTGCAGTTTGCAAACAAGATTTGAAGATACAGACTCCCCCTCATGGTGATATCCGAGAGGAGGAAGCATATATACCTCCTCGGTAAGGTCACCATGCAAAAATGCATTGTTGATGTCTAAATGAGTGAGAGACCAACCTTTAATAGCAGATAATGCCAGAAGCATCCGAACAGAAGTAATCTTGGCGACTGGTGAGAAAGTGTTAAAGTAATATATTCCTTCTTGTTGAGTGAACCCTTGAGCAACCAAACGAGCTTTGTATCTCTCCAAAGAACCATCAGCATTGAGCTTGACTTTGTAAACCCATTTACAACCAATGGGTCTTTTTCCAGGAGGCAAGGGGACCAGTGACCAAGTCTTATTATCTTCCAAGGTTGCAATCTCCAATTGCATAGCATCTTGCCATGAAGGTATCTTGATAGCCTCATGAAAAGAAGAGGGTTCAGGATGTAGAGTAACCGAATTGATATAAGCATCATATAAAGGAGATAAAAGTGATTTGGATAAAACAGAATGTAAAGGGTGTGTGGTAGTAGATGTCATTGAAGTACAGAAATAGTCTTTAAGATAAGAAGGTGGTTGTATTGTGCGAGTGGATGTTTTTAAGGGAGGTGTGGTATCTGCGTGTGTAGGCAAAACAGAATCAGAAAAAGGGTCAGTGGCAGGTGGCAAATGTTTAAAAGGAAATTCGGTTTCATGGAAATTAACATCTCTTGAGATAAAAACCCGGTTTGTGGTTATATCAAGAACCTTATAAGCCTTGTATCCTGGAGGATAGCCAAGAAATACCACTGGAATAGCCCTTGCAGAGAATTTATGCCGATCACGAGGCAATGTTGAGGCAAAACAGAGACAGCCAAACGTACGAAGATGAGTGTATGAAGGTGGTTTTCCCATCAAGACTTCAAATGGAGACTTGTCATCTAGGAGTGGGGTTGGCAATCTGTTAATCAAATAAGTAGCTGTAAGTACATAATCTGTCCAGTAATTTAATGGAACATTGGACTGGAAGAATAAGGATTGAGCAACATTCAGCAAATGTTGATGTTTCCGTTCGACAACGGCATTTTGCTGAGGTCTATCCACACAAGAGTGTTGAGGAATGATCCCCTGCTGTTTGAAGAACTCGGTGAAATTAAACTCAGGAGCATTATCTGAGCGAACACTCTTAATTGTACTCTGAAATTGGGTAGCAATCATGGTGCAAAACTCAAGGAAAATATGCAAAACATCAGATTTAGCATGGAGAAAATACACCCAAGTGTACCTGCTGCAATCATCAACAATGGTCAAGAAAAAACGGAATTCATCAACAGAAACAGTGGAAAAGAGGCCCCAAATATCCAGATGAACCAAATCAAAAGGAAAATCAGCAATATTATTATTTGAAATAAAAGGCAAACGCCTTTGTTTGGACAAAAGACAAACATGACATGATTCAGACGTATCTGAGATAGAAGATAATCCTAAAACATTTTTCAAAAATTGCAAACATGAAAAAGAAGGGTGACCAAGACGTTGGTGCCAAAGAGTAGAACCGTTGATTGACAAAACATGAGTTGTATCACTAACAGGTAGTGCATGCAACACATATAAATTCCCTTAACGCTCAGCACTCCCAATCTTGTGTCCCGTGATAGGATCCTGTAGAATACAAGACGAAGAAGAGAATGAAATATTAAGTGGAAAACAAGATGTTAAAGAGCTCATTGACAAGAGATTATATTGAAACTCAGGAACAAATAAAACGCCTGAGAGCATCAAATGAGGTGATAGATGGACATACCCTATACGAAGGACAGGAATGGATGTACCATTTGGAAGATTTACACAAAAATCATGAAGAGGACGAGATGAACGGAAAGAACCCAGGTCACAACAAACGTGGTGTGTTGCCCCTGTGTCCAAGATCCAAGAAGAAAAGGAAAGAGACAAAGACTTACCTGACACATGAGCAACTGAGGATACTGATGCAGAATTGCCAGATCCAGACTCGACGGTGGTGTATGAGGAGGAAGACGATTTGGACGACTTGTGAGACGGTGACAAAGACGAATGAAGAAGAGCAAGTAATTGGGATACTTGACTTGGGCTCAGAGAATGGTTTGGGCTGATTGGCCCAATAGAATTGACATGCCCATCAGTGGACACAACAGCTGTGGAGTTATGGGCTGAGCTTGACCCAGATGGATACCGTTTTCCCTTGAAACTGGGTGGATACCCGTGAATCTGAAAGCATTTCTCAATAGTATGTCCATTCATGTTGCAATGGGTGCAATAAGGTCGCCATTGAGGTTGTCTGAAGCTTCCTGGATTTCCTTGAGAAGAATTCACAATCAAATCGCTGGAAGGGAAACTGGTTTGAATGTGTCGTTGTCGTTCTTCTTGAATAACCAGAGAAAAAACCCTGCCAAGAGAGGGCAAAGGTTCCATTAATAGGATTTGCGCTCGGGTAGAAGCAAACAAATCATTCAGGCCCATGAGGAATTGCAGCGATCGTTCCTGCTCACGAAAAGAATTCAAGGACTTCATACCTCCACAGTTACAGGTAGGAATTGGTTCAAACTCCTTCAATTCGTCCCATAGGATCTTCAGACGAGTGTAATAGGAATTGATATCAAGAGAACCTTGAACCAATGTAGTGATTTGAGATTTTAACTGAAAAATCCGTGGACCATTTCCCTGTTGGAAACGTTCTTTCAGATCGAGCCATATGCTGGCAGTTGAGGGTGTGTAAAGAAGACTATCTGCAATCTCGCGCACCACTGAATTTAGTAACCAAGAGGTCACCATACTGTTGCATCGAGTCCAGTAAGAAAGAAGTAAATCATCTGATTCAGGTTGGGGAATGGTACCATCAACGAACTGTGATTTATTTTTGGCAGTAAGTGCCATAAACATGGCCCTACTCCAAATGGTAGTTGGTCCCATTGAGAAGATGAGTGACAAGCACTAGACCAGGATGATCAGCACTATGAAGATAATAAGGGCTTGAGGTGTCTTCAATGGGAGAAGAAGAAGCACCTCCACCAGTTGATTTGTTAGTCGTACCCTTGGCCATGGCAGAAGGGTGTCAGAGAACGCAAGGAAGAAACCATATTGGTCTGGATACCATTTTACAGATAAAGAATGAATAAGGGAAAAAACATTCTCATTAATTGAATTAGAATACAACAGGGGATAATATATACACCAAGATGAATCACACTCAGCATCAGGATTGCTGTCACCTGTCCGCAAAAGAAGGAAAAAAATAACAAACTCTAACAAACTTTAAAGCAATAAAAATCAAAAAAGTAACAAACCATATCAGGTAAGACACAATTACTGATATGACCCTAAAACAAAATCAGTGACCTTGTAACTCTAATATCATCAATTCACAAATATGATAAGCATGTAAGAACTATGTTATTAAGAAGGATTAGCTGTGATAAATAAACTATTTATAGTACTCTTAGCGCCGATTTGATGAATAGAATAATAGGGATATGATACTAGATGAGTTTATCATGCTCTTAATTTTATTTTATTTTTTATGTGACCCTCTTTATCTATCAAACGAGCTTTTAAAGGAAAATCAAACTTTAAATTTATTAAAGAATGTTGTATTAGCACGGAGCATACTCTTTTTGTATACATCTCTCTTTGTATATACTTACTCCGTTATGCAATGTACCATATTTCAATTGAAGTAAATTATATTTAAATTTTCAGAGACTCTTGGAAGTATCTCTTGCACGGGGAAAAATCTAATATCCTATCGTCGCACTGAGTGTTGAATGCGACGATCATATTTTCATTATGTATTCCCGATAATATATAGTATAAATATTAAATTAAGTTGTTGTTTTTTCTTTCTCCTCAAAAATTGTCAGTTGACGTGGAGAGAAAAAAAAATAACTTTAATATTTACACTATATATTATCGGGAATACATAATGCAAATATAACTGTCGCACTAAACACTCAATGCGATTGTGGTACCAAAAATATTCTCTTTACTTCGATGGACTCTATCAGTTTATGGCATTCGCCTACGACCGAATGACATAAGCATATGGCTAAAAATACTCTCACTATAGATCATTTTTTTTTTGAGATATTCCAATTGGTTCATCGTTTCGCGACTAATTCGATTTAGGGCAGGTCCTTGGATTAAGACTTTAAACCTCTCCCAAAGACAGTACTGGAGAAGATCGAACACATGCTTTCATCACCTTCACCTTCTCAGTTCTCTGGCGCCAACTTAGCTACCGTCATTTGATACTATAGGTCATATATAGTTCTTCCCTGATATCCCTTACATTAATAACAATGTATTACCTACTATTAATAAAATTTCATGCTGATTGTAATACTCTCTATATTTCAAGAGGTAAAATATTCTTATTACCAATTTTTTCTACTACCACTCTAATCACTATTGGATTAGAGAAAAAGTTGAATGAAGAGAGAGAAAAGATAAACAACTTTTGAATTCAATGATGATTAGATTTGTAGTGGAGTGGTAGTAGAAAAAATTGATAGTAAGAATACCCTACCTCATATTTTAAATATATTTTTAATATTTAAATAATTATTTCCCTAATTTATCTAATTACCATAAGATTTTTACATGATTTTTTTAATATTTAAAAGAGTATCTAAGACCTAAGTTTTAGTAAAATAAAAATTTAATATCACTTTAATAAAAATTATTTTATCTCAAAATATAACAAGAAAATATTTAAAATTAATTTAGAAAACTTTAGGACTAGGATTAGAATAACGCAATACAATTTCTGCATCAATAGGGAAAACTTAAGTACACCAATTATATAATTTGAGGATAGTTAGATTGATTTCGAGTAGAAAAAACATAAAGGACTCTCTAAAAATGTTTGAGAATATTTGTACAAAAAAAAAAATGATTGAGAATATTGAGAGTATAAGATCAGTTCTTGCAAATACTGAAAAATCACTAACACCGACTAACATTTTTTATTTGCCACGTGCAACATTTTAATATAAAAAATATAATAAAATCATTCATGTCTCTTCGCTTTTGAAAAATAGTCGGTTATATTTATTATCATTTTAGCCTTATTACCGGATTAATTATCGTTGGATCAATTGATTTGTTTTATGACATGGCATCAAATCCTATAATCAAGTGATTTAGACTCCAATCCTTGCCTTATTCATCAAATAAAAAGTTGAATTTAAGTACAAAATCACAAGAAATAAAAATTGGATTTTTAAACTCTTTATATTCTCCACACTTTGAACCCAAAAAACAAATAGGGTCTTAAGATAAGGAAACATATTACGATATATAAAAAATGGGTGATTGATTTCTATTGCAACAGAAGTTATTTTGTCTCCAGTTGCATGCACATAAATACTATTGATTCCACTGTACAAGAAAGAGGGGGAAATATGAAGTGGCCTCACATTCTTTTTTAATCAGCTAGAAGGAGAGCTCTTGTCTCTTGTAGCATAAGACTTATATTTTTCATAATAAAATTATTTATGTGACTTCACCTAACATATTAAGTTTTGGAAGAGTTACTTGCATGAACACTTAATGTTTTTTGGGTTCACAGTTACTGCACATAAGTTATCTACAGTAAGTTCAATACGACGTCGTTTTAGGGTGGAATTCATAGTGTTTTTTGTATTTTAATTTATTTCAGAGTTATAATAGTCTTTATATTTATAATTTTTTAAGATTTCAATACCAAAACGACTTCGTTTTGAGAATAAATGCATATAACTTATCTGCTGCAGAAACATTTTTCTTATATTTTTTATTCCTCATTTGCAACTCCTTGATATATGTTATACTCTTTAATACAGTTTTTATTTCCCATTATAACACCTTAATAAATTTTTAAATTTTCATTTGCAACACCTTAGTATATTTTTATTCTTTCAACACATTTTCTATTCCCCATGCACACCTTATTATACTTTTTGTATTTGGTATCCCACCTTATAGTATACTTTTTATTCCTTAATACATTGAGACTTTTTTTTCTTTTCTCGAACCTATTAGTGTCATAATTGTACTCACTCTTACCACTTCCAATGATTGGACCCTGCAATAGCTTGGTGTTAATGATACTTTCGTACCATGCCCTTAATGGGAAGTTCTACATGACTCAGCCTCGAGGCTTCGAGTCTTAGGACAAGTTGCATGTTAGCAAATTTCACAATACGTTGGTTACTCTAGGCTTTTGTCCAACAAGTGTGACCCTTCTCTGTTAGATCTTATTTCCAAACTCAATTCAATTTTTGCCTTGAAACAACTTGTCTCGCTTAATTATTTTCTCAGCATTGAGGTCAAACATCGCAAATTATTTTCTAGAGAACTGGATCTGTTATTTGTTGATGTGAAAGGATCTTAGCTAAGAGCCTTTTAGATTTGCCATGTTCCTACAGAAGATCAGTTGGCAGATACTTTTACTAGAGCACTTTCAGTCTCAGCTACCAAGTACTGTTATTGTATTAGTATATGGATTTAATGAGTGTTCTTTTAAAGATCATAATTTATCCTTTTAATAGTTTTCTTAGAGGGGAATGATATTATAACAACTAAATTGTGTTACTATCATGTTACATCAATCAATCTCACCGTTAGATTGATTATGTTGATCCAACGGGTATATTTATTTTCATCTTTGTATGGTTATGATTCCCCACATTTAAAGTGAAAGCATTAAATATGGGAAATCATAACCATACAAAGATGCAAATGAATATAAAGTATTAAATTTGAAAAATCATGACCATACAAAAATGGAAATAAATATAGCCGTTGGATCAATATAATCGATCTAACGGTGAAATTGATTGGTAGTAACACAACTTGGTTGTTACAATATTTTTTCCCTTTTTTAATTATGTATTTTTGGGAATATATAGTTATAATATTGAAGTTGTACTTTTTTTTCTCTCTTCAAAAGTTGTCTATTGACGTGAAAAGTGAAAAAAAAATACAACTTTAATATGGAGAAGGTTATATTGCCAAAAAAAAATTCTTACAAATTACGTTAAGTCTGATTAATCATACACTCTTTATTGAAGTCTGACTAGTCATATTTAGTATAGTTTGTAAGGAAAATTTTTTATCAATATAACTTCTTCCCTTTAATATTATAACTATGCATTCTCAAATAGATAATTAAAAATTGTTAAAAAGATATAAATTTGTGTCCTTTTAAAGGTTTGTTATTTTTTCCTTGATATATATAGAGTAAAGTGTTTTCGTATACATCTCTTGTATATACTTATTCTGCCGTTAGTCCAGTTGGTTAGCGAGTTATGACAGCTCAGTCTCTGTCAGCAGAGTTAGTTACTAATACTGGCAGTTATTCTACCTGTCGTATAAGCAGAAGCAGATCCTGTATCATATTTCAATTCATTGATTTATTACTAAAATAGTGTGAGAAAGCTCTTACAAAATTTTATAATAATTATAGGCTTCAATCAATTGTAATTTTTCTTATTTTTAATAAAAATAGGATAAGTCATAATTCATATAGAGGTGCAGTATAAAGTCCAGTTAATTAGTGATCCCTTTGATTTGGGCTTGGACCAAATTTGATACGAGCTGTCGAACTCACACAAATTACTTAAATCAGGTTTATTAAAATTTTATAGTAAAGCGTTAACCTGAGTTGTCTCTCAAGGAGTTTGTAATGAACTTAATCGCTCAGTAATAAAAATAAAATGGAAACCAAATGAAAATGAAAACTAAATGAAACAAGAACTAAATGAAAACGGAAACCAAATAAAAACGGAAACCAAATAAAAATGGAAACTAAATAAAAAGAGAAAATAAGGAGAAACGAATATTAAAGAAAAAACGGAAACTAAAATTGGGGTTTTTTAATATGATTGTAAATTTAAACGAAAATGAAAAATAAAATAAAATAAAAAGAATAATCAAATTAAAAGCAACCAATCCAAGAATTAGGATTTCAATTCGATTAGGGTCAACCACGATATAAACTGATTAGTGTGGGTAACAGTGTAGGCATAACTCATAGGCCCATGATAGGAAGGGGACTAGGATTAATAAGTTGGTTAGGTCTACATTCACAGTAGTTGAAAAAATCGCCACTCCACAACTCGTCCCATCGACGGTTGTGATCATTGAGTGGTGTGAATTACAAGAAGATCCTAGTCTTTACATTGCGGAGCATTAGAAGAAACAAGAAGCCTTCAAGAAATCAAGAATTATGTCTTTAACAAGTAAGCTTAAATCTTGTGGTGTTCTAAACTCGTATAATCCTATTTTTGAAATATTTCTTACAAAAAGCTCCATGGGAGAACAAAAATGTATTGCTTCATAATATCATTGATTTAAAACTTTGAACTTACGTAGGTGATTGACTGGATCATTGACCAATTGTCTGCTGAGAAGAATTTGCCAATTTGTTAAACCGTATGCCAATTCGGAGCTGACAGAATAACAAACTGGTGTCAGGTCTTAATTAAGTACATGTTTCGGATATAATTTCATATTTTGGGTTATACTTTCAGTTTTCCATGATAAAAAGGCCAAAAACAACCAGAGTTTGAGTTAAAAATTGATCAAATTTTAATTGCTATTTCTACTTTTTTTTATTTTGTACTGTTTCATAGTTTATATTGTTACTTGTACACATTTTTTTTTTGTTCATTTATATTAATGATAAATTTATCAAGGTTAATTGCCTATATATATGCGCTCATATTATTTGAAAAACATTATTGTTATGTAATCTTAGTCAATTATTAACTTTTTAAACTATGGCTAGGGTTTAAAACTTAAAACACTACACATGATTTTTTTTTCTTTTTTTTATATAATGGTAGCACTAAGCTATGAACCTATAATCTCATATAAATTATCCAAATATCTCATCACTGGACTAATCTTATTGGCTATGATTTTTTTTTTTTAATACCTTTGAGATAGAAAGGGACACCGAACCAAATCAAACAAGGATTACTAGGTCAACCCTTAACGTTTCACGAATGTATTAAAAATTTACATTTGCAGCAAGGTGGTTGGCTACTTGGCTTTTTATATTCGTAATAAATCAGTTTGCGAAGAATGGTCCAAAAAAGAAAATATTTACAAGGAAGAGACGACGGTTATTATTAAAACTGTTACACAGTAAATAATAGCTGAATAGGTTCGCTTCAACTAACCTTGATAACCCAAGGGAAGGGTACACATCCAATGGAGATACATCAAACATGTGGGTATTGTACCTTATTATTGATTGTGCTTTAAGGGCAACCCAGCCACCCTTATTCCTTCCACGTAAAGCAGATTTTTCAGTTTTGGAAATTTGTTTCTCTTCGTAATTGTTCATGCATGCCCAAATCACATACTAAACCAGTTAGAGCTATTTGGCGCCTAAATTTGTATGAGTAAACTGAAATAACGTTCCTTACCGTCACATTTTCTCTAAGCACTGTGTCCCATTCCTTACAAATTGTCACAGGTCCCATGTCAGCATGTCCAAATCACCTAGCTGGTATATAAATTCTGCATTTTTTATGCTGCTAGCCCAAGTGTAAGCACCAACTATAACATGGATCAGCAAGGAAAGTACACCGAGGCAGAGATTCTAGGTTCAGTGATTAGATTCTATTCTAATTTAAGTCTTTGTTTTCATTCCTTAAATCTTTGCTGATAAAATTCTTAGTGGGTTTTGCTTTTGCAGATTTATCAGAGAATTGCCAAGATTTTGATAACTGGGATAGCAGTACTTGGCTGAGTTCAACGCTGGACTACAAAAAAGTTTCTTTCTTTTTGCAAAAGTTACAAAGTTGAATCAACTGGGGCATTTGGATTTGGCATGGCTTTTCTGATTATTCTGTTGTTGAACTGCAGGTGAAAACAATTGAAAACCACACAAGAAGGAAGTGCCATCAGGTGCAGAACGATAATAATAATATTCTCGGGGTTCCTGTTTCGGCAGAGGAGTTGAAGATACGAAGTGAGCTTGGAATGAAGATTGAAAGGGATTTAGAAGAGGAAATCAAGGAAAGTATATACCATCTTGCTCTTAGACTCCACCGGATTCACCAGCAGCGGAAGGAGAGAAATGCAAAAGAAGCATCTGAACCTGGCAATCAAGTAGATAACCGAACCAGAACACTTTCTGAGGTGAACATAAGCATAAGAATGGAAGGTGGAACAAAGATTGAAATTAAAGAGGTTAACAAAGAAGAAGCTGAAAGATGCTTTCCTTGTCCACGTACTTATAGAACAGAAAATGTTAAAGAAGTGAATGGTTTTGGTGCAAAGAAGTTTGATTGGGTGAAGACTCTGCGAGCAGGCTCAAGCCCTGTTTCTTTCAACAACAAATCAAAGCATAAAATGGTAAGCACTGACCCCAATGTTTTCTCCAAATGTAAATTTGATGGTACGAGGGGAAAGAATGCAAGTGCGGACAAGCTACTTCAATTGGGGTGGAAGGTTTAAAGATCTTGCTTTGGTTTCTAAATTTTCTTTGACTTTGCTTCTATAAATAATTGTGTGATTTGGGATGATTTTACCTAATAACCTACGATGTGGCGAGTGGATTGAAGGCGTGACAGTTGTTGTAAAGAAATTAATATTTAAGTATCTGTTCGATGTGTTAATTACCTATTTATTTAACTTTGGATTTTTTTTTTCTTCAATCAAAATTATGCTCTTAAAATGGACCAAGACAAATGGGTTGTGTTATGTACCAGAATATTGGGTCCCTATTCCAACAACTCAACAAATGGATAAGTTTACTAGTAGCTATGGATAGAGGAACTCAAGTCAAAATCCTAACATTAAGATAGGATCTCGTAACAAATTAAATGAAAGCCTAAATAAGTAACCCATTATAAATAGGGATATTTTCATCAGTTACACACTTTTTAGCTCATCTTTATTTTTGTTATTATTGTGCACACACTTTACACCTTATCTAACAGTGATCCATACACGTTTATAGAATCTCTTCTATAGATATCCATAAGCGTGCAAATCCCACATTGAACTATCATCTATTCGGTAAATATTCATGGTCTACCCAACAAGTTGGATCTAATAGTTTGACAAAAAAATATTATTTTAGTGAAATTTTGATCGGCTCAAAATTTTGATATAAACTAAGGGTTTTATAAGAGTTATGTTGTAGAAGAAGTGATTGTGTAATGTTATAGAGATTCGTTTTGCGTGCCGTAATTTACTTTTTTTTCTTTTTTCTTCAAAAAATGTGGGCCCCACAAAATATTGTGTGTGTAGAAAAATTTGTTATATCATATTAAATGACAAATGCAAACTTTATAAACTAAATAAGTTAATTCGATGATTGTCCATCGTTCAAATCTAATAGAGTCTTCTGTGCGAAAAAACATGTTAGAAATATAAAAAAAAAATATAAAATAGCTTCTTAACTGAAGTGTTTCTTGACATTAGCAGATCATCTTCGGAACTCGCAAAAGCCCATGAATCCTTAAGCTAATACGATGATGAAAAAACAATCTTTATTTTATTGCAATATAAGCGATATACCATAAAAAAAAGGCCTAATTGTGTTAGCCCAGCCTCTTATTTTTTACGAGAATATCTAGTGTATGTTTAAATCCTCTCCTTTTAAATTAGAAACTACTTATAACTATAAATTAAGTCAAATAAGTTTCGAGAAAAGTTCTTGTAATGAAAAAACTCTTTTTTATAATAAAAAAAAAGCTGAAAGATAAAAACTCTGAGGAGGAGTTTTTTTAAGCTCTTATCTACTTTTTTGAATTGTGTGCTTTTTTATAATGAAGAGTTATAAAGATAAAGAGAGATAATTTTTTTAAAATATATTTATGTGATTACCAAACAGCTTTTAACTTTTTTAAACTCTTTTTTTAACTTTAACTTATAAATAATTTCTAGTTTAAAAAAAAAAATCCAAACATGCTCATAACAATGCAGCTAGAAAGCAGTTTTTGCTTAATCTTTCCCCACCTCATAGCTAGCTTGAGGGATTAAAAAACAAATCCATCCTATTAGAAAAATATAAAAGCTTCTTCCTTACATACCCAGTCCTTTATTTATAAATATTTTAACTTGGATTTATA
The DNA here is from genome assembly GCF_033153095.1 of Gastrolobium bilobum. Classification (NCBI taxonomy): domain Eukaryota; kingdom Viridiplantae; phylum Streptophyta; class Magnoliopsida; order Fabales; family Fabaceae; genus Gastrolobium; species Gastrolobium bilobum. The sequence continues at coordinate 201,086 of NW_026896204.1, forward strand.
CAATAGTTAATTATAATATTAAAATTAATGTAATCTGATACAAACTAAAATATATATTTATGATAAGTGTTAAATTTGTACAAATAAGTTAATATAATATAATTAACTTTTTTATCAGTTGAAATAAGTGTAATAAACCAACAATCATTGCTTAAGGAATTTATTCCTCTTTTAAGTCATGAGAATTGAGAGGAGAGGGAAAAATCAGGTAGGTGGAAAATTAGCAGAAAAAATAATAAAAAAATAATGGCTTACATACTCATTATAAGTTAATAAAAATGTGTTTATAATTTCTTTTTGTTATAAATTATTAAAATGTTTTAAATGAAATAAAATAAGTTGAAGTGTCCATTATAACTACAAATTTTTAAGTTTCATTAAAATAGTTTAGTTGGTAAAATTGTGAGATATATTTCGTTATTTCTGCAATGCACTTCCTCCTTTTCTTTTCAACTTCCTTCCTGTGACTTATGAGCTCCATTTAAGTTTCCTTCAAAAACAACCATAGTCATTAATTTATTTATTTTTAAAAAAGCCTTACAATTTTTTTTTCCAAGATAAGCTTTAGATATATAAGAATGGGAGTTATTAATCTTATGTTACATAAGATAGATATCTTATGTGGGTGAAGCAAAGTTGTGGGGCCCACAATTTTAAAAAAAATAAAAAAAGAAGAGAAAAAATGAGCACAAAATTTTATGAGTGTACAACATAAGATAGTTATCTTATCTGACATAAGACAATTATTCCCCTATAAGAATTGAGAGTATTTGAAAGGGGAATGTATTCTCTCGTATAATAGAAAATAATCACAATCGTTGGCCGAAAAATTAATTGTTATGAAGAGCATATTAAAATAAATTATAGAGAAAAAATAATCATTAATTTATGGGAAATGCTTTTGTGCTGTTACATAAAAAACAATGTTGTCCTGCACACACAATATTTTAAGAAAGAGAAAATGATATGAAGAGAGAGAAGAAACAAAGTATGGGATCCACAAAAAGTTATCTCTGTAGGAAAAAAGAAAAAATTTCTGTAACATTATAAATAGATTACCCTTAATTTATTTATGAACGATTGACATCCTCTCATGTACACTTATTTTATGATCCATTTCCATTTGAAAGTAATTATGATTATAAAAAAATATTTATTATTTAATTTTTTTTATTTAGCCTTCGATTTGCGAGCCTATTCTTTTTATTTATTATTATTTTTTTACAAAAATGGTGGGACCAGCATATAGGACAAAATGCAGCGGAAGGGTTCCAGTTATTTCGATTTTAATATGGGCTAAGAGATATGGAACAACATGAAAGAGCCTAGACACAATTTTAACTTCTTGTCTTCCAACAAAACTCGTGGGAAAATTTGTTATAGGCCCGTGAAAATGCCAAGAAAGCCCAAGTCCCCCAACCTCAGAAAACAAAATGTCAGGAAGTAGTGTTTGGAAGCTTGCATTCTAATTAACAGCAAGCATTTTTTTTTTCAAAAGATAAATTTCAGTTAATTTGTGATATTATTATGGATAGGGGATATAAAAAAAAATGAACCGAATTGAATCGGAACCGTATAAAAAAATTATATTTTTTTTGAATGGGTAAATCGAAGGCAAAACGACCGTATTAATAAGAATTTTGAAATGTATTTTCAACTCAAATTACTTTTGAGATGTTTTATCAAAGTAGAGCAGTCAAACGTGTTAAAAAAGTTGACGAGAGCAGTCCCGTAAATCTATCCAACGTGACTGCATGCCATGTAGGATCAATTGCACATGTATCGTCAAAAGGAGTGACGCGTCCCAGTCTCGCCACCCTAGCTGATGCAATCTGTTGCTGCAGAGCCACATGGCACTGGTCTCGCCATCTCACCTGACGAGGCTGGTTGGGTTCAAATACTACACTCATACTATTTTCAATCCCATGAGTACTCTTTAATCAATTAAAACACTAGAAACCTAAGTGATAAGTACAACCGTACTATTTTTCAATTCCAATTTCTATTTAATCAATTACACTAACAACAATTTTCATTGTTGTTACTGAATTTTCTATCTGTACATATATGGCATTGTTAAATTAAAGATGGGTACTAATAATTTACACATCAATTACAATTACTAATTACATTAATTATTGTTTAACAAAAAAATTTAGATTAGTTATTAATTGCTATAGGGATTTAATAAAATGATTATTAATTAATTAATACACTACTAACAATTACTATTTAATTATTTATTCATTAATTAATTTTTTAACTTACAACGTCTTTTCGTAGGTTGTTATTTGTTATGATTAAATCAGTAATCCTAAAATAATTAAAACAACTACTGATTAACCCATTTATAATAATTATAATTACCAATTATTAAAATCCCAGTAGTTTTTTTAATTATTTTAGGATTACTGATTTAATCATAACAAATAGCAACATAAGAAAAAACGTAGTAAGTTAAAAAATTAATTAACGAATAAATAATTAAATAGTAATTGTTAGTAGTGTATTAATTAATTAATAATCATTTTATTAAATCCCTAAAGCAATTAATAACTAATCTAAATTTTTTTGTTAAACAATAATTAATGTAATTAGTAATTGTAATTGATGTGTAAATTATTAGTACCCATCTTTAATTTAACAATGCCGTATATGTACCAGATAGAAAATTCAGTAACAACAATGAAAATTGTTGTTAGTGTAATTGATTAAATAGAAATTGAAATTGAAAAATAGTACGGTTGTACTTATCACTTAGGTTTCTAGTGTTTTAATTGATTAAACAGTACTCATGAGATTGAAAATAGTATGAGTGTAGTATTTGAACCCAACCAGCCTCGTCAGGTGAGATGGCGAGACCAGTGTCATGTGGCTCTGCAGCAACAGATTGCATCAGCTAGGGTGGCGGGACTGGGACGCGTCACTCCTTTTGACGATACATGTGCAATTGATCTTACATGGCATGCAGTCACGTTGGATAGATTTACGAGACTGCTCTCGTCAACTTTTTCAACACGTTTGACTGCTCTACTTTGGTAAAACATCTCAAAAGTGCTTTGAGTTGAAAATACATTTCCAAATTCTTCTTAATACGGTCGTTTTGCCGTAAATCGAACCATAATCATTCCCAACGGTGTGAAAAAAAATTAAATAAATCAAATCAAACCGAATTGCATAATATTTTTCCAAATTAGTTTCGTAACTAAATCATTTTCCCAAACTGGGTCACTTTTTTGGTTCGGCATACGAAATCAAATAAAACCCAACCATAAACATTGCTCTTGGAATCATTGTGAAAGCTCAATTTCATTGTTTGGATATTGGGAACCAGTAGGGACGGCAAATTTAAAGGTCAGCTCCCTCTAGTTGGTAAGCCAGCCAGCCAGCCAGCTTGCCCAGCGAGGATTCTCCAAAAGGGACACAAGGTAAGGTAAGGTGACAAAGCCAAGTTCCTTGGAAACTTTCTCCTTTTTACTTTCGAATCATCAATTGTGCTTTGGGAAAAGCTTGTAATCCACACGAATCTATATGGGGTCCCTCCTCTTCTTACTTCTCTGCACCTTTGAGTTGATTCTCATGGAGAACCAAATATATATTCTGCTGTTCTTCCAACTTTTATTTTCTTCACCATTTTCCTTAACAAATTAAACTTCTAGTTAGTTAAACAGGAATTAAAGCAACCAAAAAGAAAAAATAACTAAATACTTTTTTGACTTAAACGTTAAAGCTGGCTGATATAATTAAGTTTTGACCCTAATTTTATAGATTACATATAATAATTGATTTTTTCTTTTTGTGTTATTTATTAATTGTGATAAATAAAATGTTTTTATGCGTTAATAACCTAAGTTGACATCTTATTATGGCTTGTTTGTTTAGCTTTCTTTCAACATAATATGTTTTCTTGATTCTCAAGACTTGTTCACTTGAGGTTCCGTTCTTTTTCTTCTTTCAAATGCTGGTTAGTGTTGAAAGGATACTTGTTAAAATCTCGATTTATCACTACGGTTTTATGTTTTTACGATTTTTTTTCATCAAAACGATTTTACTAATATTCCAAACGCTTTTACGTTTCTACGATTTTTTTACATTACGATTTTATGTTTTACGATTTTTTAGTCTCTTTTCGATTTTACTTAAAATCTTGATTTTAACAACTTTGGTTGAAAGAAAGCTAAAACAATTAGTCAATGATATAGATTCTTTTCTCTCCCTCTTCTTGAACCAACAAATGAAAGGTTATGCATTATGAATAAAAATATATTAATTTTTATTAATAATTAAAGATCACTTAGATCGTATTCAAAAATCATCATGTAAAAATACAAGAAGAAAACTTGTATTCGAGTAAGAGGAGAACGATTTATGTCAAGTTAGACTTCATTTTTTTTAAAAAAAATTACCTGTTTCCTAAATATAAGGCCAGAATTTGGCTTGTTACTAGATATATCCTTTTTTTGTTGCCTTGGTCTAGCTTTTTTAAAACTTTAACTTAGCCTGAAAGCTTATGAAAACCTATTCCGCATTAAGGTTTTTAAATTGGCTAACAAACTTAATTCTAGTAGACTAACATACCAATAGACAAAACATTTTAAATAAGTCAACAATTCTACTTGTAAATAGGTCTAATAAGTTTATATTATGTGTATATATATATATATATATATATATATATATATATATATATATATAGGAAGAGCTAATATGCTTAAAAGGCTTTTTCACGTGCTTGAAATTTTACTTATTAAGCCAAATCAGATTAAATTAAACAGGTCAGGCTATACCTAAGGGGCAAAATTTTCTTCTGTAGTATATTATACGAGTCCTGAAACTAGTATCGATCTAAAAAAGATGACATCCTTTATATATTATAATTTGTTTTTGAATAATCTCTTTCATTTAAAAATAATAAAATATGTTATTGTTTAATGAACTTCCTTTTTTTTTGGTGTGATCTATTTTTATAGAGTAATGATATTTACACTTTAAAGTCTCCAAATTAATTTCATACTTTTCTGTTTTAGGTAAAGAAAGATGCATAGGTATATGAGGAGGTATATATGAAACATGTGTTTTATTTATTTTATTATTTAAAAAGTAAGTTTATAACAAAGACATAAAAAGTTTTATGTGTAATGTAAATTTAATGAACTTCTGTTTATATCAAAAGAAATTTAATTAATCACTCTTTGCCAACAACCACGAAGAGAAGTTGAATTTATTTGCAGCTTATATTTTTTTTCGTCGTACTAGAATTTTCATGGTACAAATATTTTACAAATTCCCCTTCGAAGTTTAACATTAATATTCCGTAAGTATATATTATTAGGCTTGTAGCCTATAAGGCCATTAACAATTTATTTCTATTTTTATTTTTTATTTTTGGGTAAACCAACAATTTATTTTTAACGTATATTGGATACTGAATCCCCTAAGACAAATCTCATTTTCATCTTGATCCAAATTTCTTCTGGTGGCCTAGTAAATAATTTCCCAATGATTATTTTAATTCTTGCAGTCCAATGAGATTTTCTGTTGGAATTTTTAATTCCTCTAAATTTTTTGGCGATAACTATCACCTACAAGTCAAGCTCCATCATACTAAATCATAAAGAAATAAGAGCATAAAGGTGGAGGCATACATGTCTCCGTTGCAGCGGAATAACTTTGATCTTGTCTTTTGGGGTTTGTAGTCTTCCTCAGTCAAATCACCTCAAAACCGAATTTCTTAGTGTGTCGTCTCTCTCTTGATGGGAAGAGAAACTAGGGTTGTCATTTGACATCTTAGGGACCATAACCCTTATAGTGTTTTTATCTTTATTGTTGGGCCAATAAGCTCCCATTACACCTAGTTGGCCCAACACCGGTATCCACTCATTCAACTCATACTCACTTAGGAATCTATTTGAAAATATTGAACTGATCACTTTAATTTACCCAATATATATAAATAGCACAATATAATTATTAATATAATATGTGACCCACAATAATTATTAGAAAATATAATTTCCAAACAATCTCCCACTTGGGCCACATATTAACTTGGGATAATTATATCGTATATCTTTAGTGCACAACTGTATGCTATTTTTCTTTAGATTCCTCCTTATATACAATCTGGTCCACCTCCTATATCAATATGAGATCATGGCGGCTTTTGTCACTTTCAAGCATAACTAAACCTTCCATGGTCATCGCTCCAATATATTCAATGACATAGATCAAGTATGAATGAGTGGCATGGAAATTACATGCAATGTGATCTTACCATGCCTATTTCCAACTGGTCCTACTTTAATCTTTATGAGATCAATCCTAAATTTTCTGCATACACAAAGCAGAAACACAAGCACAAAATATAATACATTCAGAGGAAAAATAACATTGAATTCTTTATTCTGCAGAAAACAAACATAAGAATATTTCATTTATTTATTTACATAGAACACCAACATAAAGAACTCCCACTAAACCGTAGTGTCATCGAACAAAACAACACCCATATGAGCAGTATGCTCGTGAAAGACCTTAGGCACTAAGCCTTTAGTAAGCGGATCCGCAAGCATGGAGTTCGTCCTTATGTGTTCTATGGAAATCTGACCACTCTGAACTCTTCTTTAACAACCTGAAACTTTATATCGATGTGCTTCGATTTTGAAGAGCTTCTGTTGTTGTTGGAGTACAACACTGCTGACCTGTTGTCACAATAAATCTTCAGTGACCTTTCAACACCACTCACTATATGCAGCCCTGTGACAAAGTTTTGCAGCCATACCCCATGGTTGGATGCCTCAAAACAAGCTACAAATTCAGCGGCCATAGTAGAGGAAGCTACGAGTGTCTGTTTAACACTCTTCCAAGAAATAGCTCCTCCAGCCAACATGTAGACATAACCTGACGTGGATCTTTTACTATCTTGGCATCCAGCAAAATCAGAGTCAGTATATCCGACGATCTCTAATTCATCTTACCTCTGATATGTAAGCATATAATCTTTAGTTCTCTTTAAATACCGCATAACCCTCTTGGCTGCTTTCCAATTATCCATTCCTGGATTGCTCAAGTATCTTTCTAACACTCCCACTATAAATGCTATATCAGGGCGAGTACAAACCTGGGCATACATAAGGCTTCCTACTGCCGAAGCCTAAGGTACCTTTGTCATTTCTATCATCTCAACCTTACTTTTAGGGCATTGGGCGAGACTAAACTTGTCTCCCCTAGATATGGGCGTATCTCCTGACGTACAATCCTTCATGCCAAATCTATCCAAAATCTTTTCAATGTAGGCCTTTTGTGATAACCGTAGGATACCTTGAGCGCGATCTCAAAGTATCTGTATTCCTAAGACAAAAGATGCATCACCAAGGTCCTTCATCTCAAAAAATTGAGTGAGAAGTTTCTTGGTTTCATGCAATAAGCCTATATCGCTACTGGCAAGTAAGATATCATCAACATATAGTATCAGGAATATGAATTTACTCCCACTGAACTTGTGATACACACAATCTTCCACTAAGTTCACCTCAAAGCCATAGGAGATAATAACCTGATGGAATTTATGGTACCATTGACGAGAAGCTTGCTTAAGGCCATA